>NC_068438.1:9539757-9839757 GCF_023373465.1 Oncorhynchus keta | reverse complement strand
CAGCGACAGCCAAACAGCTCCCCATAAAAATAAGGAAACGACTCAGCTCTTGTTTGCTTTTAACAAGTCCCTCATTTGCCATCCACAATCAAGACAGAACAGTAGCCATGTTTGTTTTGGGGTGTTTCAGTCAACCTGAGCTTTTGGAAATGTTGGTGATCGTGTGGCTCGATGGAAGTCCTGAAAATATGACTGTCATTCCTCATAGGTGATCGCTGCCTCCCGTGTTCCTTACCGAATGTCTGGGAACTCCCTCACCAGGACCCCCACCTCCATTTGGATGGAGGGGATGTCTTCCAGGAGGATGATCTCAGAGAGGTGTGGGATAGCACTGTCCAGCCAGGAGGAGGGAGATTCCTAAAGGGGAGAGATAGAGAGAGAGAGAGATGTGATCAGAACAGATCCTCTACACAGCACAGATGAGGATACAACCGTCTAAACAGGGCTATTCATGTTCAAATACCTCTGCAGCTCATGACAGGTCAACTGGCTATTCTCTGACTCAAAGCCTTTGAATCTAAAACCTTGGCAACGGATTAAACCCAGAACTAGATTACGTGGTTTCAAGTCTTAATGGTTACAACTAGATTGGTGATGTTCACACATTCGTTTGACTAGAGGGAACCATCAGATAACATAGACCCAAAACACCAAGGTTAGAAGTACAGCGACAGTACTGAGCGTGCAAACTCAATTACCTGAGCATCATGTTATACTGTTATACTGAGAAGACTAAACCGTGTGGTCGACCAGAGGTCCATCCTGGTCCTCCACTCGACCCGGTCAGGGCTTCTAAAGCCCAGGGCAGGATGCCAGACCACTCGTCTGTAAACAACGCTATCCTGTTGTCCAGAGAGGTGACAAACGGATGTTTTATCTAGAGCAAGGGGCGGACGCCACAGGGGAAGGATAGGGAGTGGGCTGGGGTGAGGTGATTGCCCACTTGTGCATACGGCCTGTCTGATCATCCATCTCTATCTCGGCTACAGTATCCATTCTTCACTTGTCTCCTTTGTTTGAACTCATCCGGAGTTGTTTCAGTAACCCTCACAGACAGGCCACATACCAGTCAAACGTGATTAATGAGCACACACACACACACACTGTTCGTTGCTTCATGTCACAGGCAGCACTGTTGCTCTGACTACGCTTCTCTAATACAGTTGTTCTAGAATGGCTCACCAGATCTTTGAAGAGCACTTCGATCTGCTTGCCCTCGTCGCGCAGTCGCCCCGCCATCCTCTTCCTCATTCTGAGTGACGTGCAGATGATCCTCCCCCTCATGATGGAGCGCAGGTATTCCATCAAAACCCTTCTATGCACCTCTCCCACCAGGACCTGGGAGAACAAGGAGAAAGATTGATTCATCCATTCTGTCAACCAATCATCCATTCAGTCAATCGATAAAAAAAAACATGTTGCTTAGAATTAAAAACAGTACCAGAACTTTGAGTTATTAGTGCACATTGTGCCGGAGGACCTTAGCACCTCTCCATGTTTACATGGCTCCTACTTGCTGCCATGTACCTGATAGGGTGGGCTGTCCGCCCGGCGGAACTTCTTGAAGTGTTCCTTAATATGGGACTCGATTTGCTCATAGGTCTCTGTGTTGTTCAGCCACTTCCTCTTCACCAGCTTGTCAAAGAAGGGCTAAATATGGCCAGGAGAGGGAAAATGTGAGGGAGCGAGAGAGACAGGAAAATGGTGAGAGAATGAAGAAGAGAACGAGGCAGAGAGATGTGGGTGTGGAGATGGCCACGTTACCTGAGTCAGATCCTTGTTTGATGCATAACTACACTGTCCGACTGGAGTTGTGTCTTCCTATCAGGATGTGTGGCCCATTTGGACCAAGAATTCCATAGATTGTGACTTCCTACCCAACGACAACAGCATAAAAAGCCCCAGCTCGGTCAAGAGGATGCGACATGCGGCTATGTGCCTCTGGAGGACTGGCAATGCCCGTCTCTATGGCGGCTACTGAAGAGGAGTGGAACTTCATAGCCTGCCAGTAACGATGTGGCATTCTGCCAATCTAATCTTATTTAACCATGTTTGTCACATTGGAGCGTCTATTTTAGGGCCTCAGTTCCTCAGCACATCCCTGAGAACTTTGAGGGCAAGCCATGAGGAGAACACTGATAAGATGTGCTTTATATTCTGGGACACTTGGCAGACAGAGGGACGCTTGAGGGTGTGTGTCTGTATGTGTGTGTGTGTGTGTGGGGGTGTAAACGTTTCACTATTTTTGTGAGTACCAGCAGTCATCATAAGAATAGTAAACCAACTAAAAGAAGTGAGGACAGAAAGGCTATTTTAGGTTTGTGTGTTAGGTTTTGGGTTAGGGTTAGAATTAGGGTTTAGGGAATAGGGTTGGGGGGTTAAGGTTAGGTTTAAGGTAAGGGTTAGGGTAAGGGTTCGATTTAGGGTTAAGGTTTAGGGTTAGGGGTTAGGGAAAATAGGATTTTGAATAGGAATCAATTGTCGGTCCCCAAAAAGTCCTCACAAGTGTAGTAAGACATGTGTGTGTGTGTGTGTGTGTGTGTGTGTGTGTGTGTGTGTGTGTGTGTGTGTGTGTGTGTGTGTGTGTGTGTGTGTGTGTGTGTGTGTGTGTGTGTGTGTGCGCGTGCGCGTGCGTGCGCGTATTTGAGGTTGTTTACCTGTTGTTTTGGAAAGCTGTGATCATGGGTGTGTTTATGAATCCTTTGTGTGAGTGTGTGTATGTGGTGTGTGTGTTCGCCTGCATGCGTGTGTGTGTTAAGAACACTTACCCTTATGCGCTCATACAGTCTGTCGCTCAGCACCTTCACTCCCTGGTTGACTATTCGGTCCAAGGAAGTATTTGCTCGCCTGGCTGAGTCCTCACTGATGGCAGGGTCACACTGCACACAGCGCTGGACAAAACCCCTGCACACACATAGTCACAGCAGACTAATGAATACATTGTACACTTACATGATTTATGCATGTTTTAAGGAATACTATGATGCAAAACACATAATCGAGACACTTTTTGTTCTTTACTTGAAAACGGTTGACGGCTGATATGCACCATTTTGGGCGACTGTATTAACAGTGGACTAATGGACAAAATACTCAAATCTGTTTTTTGTTTAGAGTAGTTAAAAGAAAACTCCACCCAAAAACAAAATGTTGGTATTTGTTTTATTAGTCCATTGTTGATAAAGTTGCATGTCTGCAATCCAGTTTTCAAGATATATAACTTAAAATATATTGAAACGATGCTGCGTTTTGCAGCATAGACCTACTATAACACAATGCAGGCTAATCCTGCTACAACAGTCCTACCTGAAAGGGGGACAGCAGTTGACCAGGGCGATGGTCTTGGAGACATATCCATCCTCGTTATCCCCAACCATGTTGACCAGACACTCGTGGAACATCTCCACTTTCCTTTGGAAGCTGGAAGTTAAGCAGTATTAACAGTATTAGAATGTCTCATAGAGATGTTCCTTTCCATATTCCAGTTGAACTAGTTGGTTCCAGTTGATATATTTTAGAATTATTGCACAATAAAATGTTGCTGGCAGTGAGGAAACTATAGGTTTGGGCCTGTGTCATTCTATGAAGGATGACAGAGACTTTGTTTTAGGCCTTAGTATGCCATATGGAATGATACAGTGTGTTCTAGGCTTAGTATGATCAGTCAGTATGGAAATGATACAGTGTGTTCTAGGCTTTAGTATGCCTTGGAATGATACATGTTCTCAGTATCATATGGAATGATACAGTGTGTTCTAGGCTTTAGTATGTAATATGAAATGATACTGTGTGTTCTAGGCCTACTACAGTGTGTGGTCCTCTCACCTGTACAGGAAGTCAGCTAGACCATTCAGACTGCACTGAGCCACACGGGAACCCAGGTTTCTGTTGATGGCAGCCGACTGTTCAAGATCTACCTGCAGCCTCTGCAAACACACACACACACACACACACACACACACACACACACACACACACACACACACACACACACACACACACACACACACACACACACACACACACACACACACACACACACACACACACACACACACACCCGATGTTACGTTGGCAAATGTGTATTATGTGTGAAGTGCTAACAGACGCTTTCTTTTTCTCTTCCACCGCATCTGTGAAACATGAACTGACGCATGAATGACGATGATGTATAGAAGGTGTTGGTATCAATCACGGCCACTAGAGGCCAGTGAAGTGACTCTAAAACAGTGAGCTGTGATGGAGTTCTAAGGGAAGTGTCTGTATTGACTTTGGCTGCTGCTTGAGGAATGTTTTCTCTGCTCCACCAGATGGATGAGCTTATCCTCAAAATACAAAGTGACCACATTTAGCGTGCAATACAAAACCATCGGCCTCATCGAAATCAGGGGAAGAAATCCGTTATTTACATAAGCTCCTGGTGTGTGTGTGTATGCGTGCGTGTGCGTACCTGGATGACGGTGCGAGCTAGCGTGATCTGATACTCCTCGATGTGCAGCGTCTCCATCCAACGCTTCTCCTCCTCGTCCAGCACCTGAGACAGCTCTGTGGTCACCTTCTCCTGAAACGCAACCAGACCGTGCGGTCAGACACAACTCAACCATGCACTGAACCACTGTGAGCTCTCCAGCCACAAACCATCCAAATCTTTCCAATTGATGCCATCATGTCATCAAGATGGAAAAAGGTATAGAATCAGAGATAATACAATACTGTAAATCTGACTTGGTTTGTTATGATATATAGTATATCACCAGTAATAGCTAACCCCTTGTAAATACCCCCCTGTATTTTAAGTTAAGGTTTCCTCCCATTGTTGCTTGACCCAGCTGAGTGATTGCCAGCCGACAGGCCACGCTGCCAATAACCCCTGTTCACTTTTTCCACTGCAGGATTTACTTGTGGACTATCATATCTACCTACGTGGACCCTCCATCTCAAACACTGACTGGAATACACATACAACAGTGTTCTAGCCTACTTGGACCTGATAATGACCTAAGCTAAATGGCCTGTTGTCTGGCTTCTATTGTGTGGTGGCCGTTGCAGACAGGAAAACCCATGGGCTGACCCTGAGACGCCGCGCACTGATTGGCTGCACTGGTCGGAGTGATAGCCCTCCCTTTAGGTGGACAGGAAGGACCATAGGTGCACCCTTTCCTTAGGCCGGTAGGGAGACACGGGGCGCACCAAATGAGGGGGGGGGGTTGTGGGGTGGATGGTTCGGCCCTTACCCTGACAGAGTTGAGGCAGTCCAGCTCCAGTTTGTCCACGGTCTCCGAGGGCAACAGTGGCCCCAGCTTGGACCTGTTGAAGGGCATCGTCATGCTGACTGTTCCAAGGACATCCCTGGAGCGATTACAGTAGGAGGACAGAGTCAGTGGCATACTCATACAGTAACACTTAACTAATAAACGATTGTTTATGTGAAGTATAATTGACAGTATTTATGTACAGTATTATGGACAATAACATTACACTACCTTGTAACATGCGTTACAGTGAAAGCATGCAGTGAAAACGAAATGAAACATTTCTGACAAGTTGTGCAAGTTCTTTACAACTTGACATTTAGCTATATACTTTTGTTCTTTCTTGTTTTTCATGCAATTCTGCTACTTCCAGAATCTGATATGCATAAAACCACAAGTTGCAATACACAATTATTGAATGGATGGACACCCACTTGTTATAGATGTTGTAGAGCCAGTCCAGCAGAGAGTAGATATCAGTAATCAGCAGCTGGTCGTCTGTGATGCTCTGCAGTCTGCGGGCCACCGCCTGGTGGTAGCTCTGTAGGTACACCTGGAAGGGTTCATACTCCTCTGGGTACACTGGCACCACGTTCCTCTTGGCCGCCCCCAGGTCCTCCACCACCCGGGTCCGCACCCTGTCCAGGTAGTCCGCCAGCTCCCCGCCCCGGGCCTCGTTCCTCTGGGGAAGGCTCCCGTTTGCTGCCTCCGCCAACGCCTCCTTCCACTGCTGCTTCAGCTGCCTGGGTCTGGGGCCTCCGGGGAGCGCCCCCTCACCCTGCGCCCAGTCCCGGTCCGCCTGCTCCTCCTGCTGCAGCACCTGCACCACCAGCCCCAGGTTGGGCCCCGCCGTGGGGGAGCGGAGTGACTCACGCACCACCGCCCACAGCTCCTTCTGCAGGGCTTCGTACAGCAGCTCCACGTCTTTAGCTTTGCGCCTGCCGCCGTCTTTGCTCCCGGGGCTGTTGAGGTCCTCTGGGACAGCACCGCCTGCTGGCGAAGAGGGCAGGGTCGCAGCGGCCGCCTCGTTACACTCCTGCTCCAGCTCCAGGATGTGTGTGTCAGCCAGGAACAGGTCTCTCTTAGTCACCAGCTGCAGAATTTCTAGAACTAAAGGAGAGAGGAGGAAAATGCGTGATACAACTCCACATAACACATGATAAACCATGCGTATGCAATACAGCTGTATGAAGTCAAAAGGTATAATGGAGACACGATCCTAATGGAAAGGTCTGGGCTCTCACCTGCCTATCTGTTATGGTACACAACTCACGACCTGGTCAAATGGATCAAGTCCTATGTAAATCCAAGACCCACTCAAATAAACATGACTATTCTTTGCTTTGAACGTGTCAAAGAGCTATGTTTGTTTTCGCGTCAAGCTAAAGGCTAAGCCACAGTGTCACTTCCTACACAGGTTCCCACATCAGGTCCTATTCATATCAGAGGCTCCAGGCCTGAGAGACAGATGTTGTTTGTCCCTTTTTGGCGTGTTGTTTTTGGGCAGATTGGACACGGTTAGACCGATCTCTCTGGAGGTGGGTTAGTTTCATCTCGACTTCAGTTGCACACTTCAAAAGATCCCATCAGGGACATGTGGGTGCCAAACATAAATCATCCTACAGTAGATTCCCACAGAATGGCTAATCGTGTGTCCACTCACTGTCCTCTCCTTAGACGCTTCCCTATCAGGTTGAGGCCCCTTATACGGCTAGCATAGCTATGGAATAGTATTTAATAAAAGTACACAGTGCTTTGCATTGAAGTGGAGAAATTGTATTTCTTGTGGAACTCCATCTTGGCTTCAGAGAGTCCCGTTAAGTGTACACAGACTTTTAGAGTCCAGTCTCACCCATTGAGGTGATCTCATCCTCTCTTACTCTGACTTGGTCTGAGAAAAAGTTTTTAAATTAAGTACTAAAACCAGTGATGAAGTCGACCATTTCCCATCGAAGTCACCAGACACTCCTCTCTGACATCACCCCTCGCCCTCTGGGAGGAGCAACACAGCCCGTCAAAATCAACGAAGTCTGACTGTCAAGACCAAGCCCGTACTTTACGTCTAACAGTCCTTTTTGATTCAGTTCACAGAAAAGTCTGTGTGTCAAATCAAATCAAATCAAATCACATTCAATTGTATTTGTCACATGCACTGAATACAACAGGTACATTTCACCTTACAGTGAAATGCTTACTTACAGGCCCTTAACCAACAATGATTTAAGAAGTTTTAAGAAAAAAAAGTGTTAAGTAAAAAATGGATAAGTAAAATATTGAAAAATAAAAGTAACAAATAATTAAACAGCAGCAGTAAAATAACAATAGCGAGGCTAAATACAGGTGGTACCGGTACAGAGTCAATGTGGGGAGGCACCGGTTAGTCGAGGTTATTGAGGTAATATGTACATGTAGGAAGAGTTAAAATGACTATGCATAGATAATGAACAGAGCGTAGCAGCAGCGCAAATGAGGGGTCTGGGTAGCCCTTTGATTAGCTGTTCAGGAGTCTTTCGGCTTGGGGGTAGAAGCTGTTAAGAAGCCCTTTGGTCCTCAACTAGAGGATAAAACAAAGTAGAGCCGTCATACAAGGGCACGTGCGTGCTCAGATTTGTCCAGTTTTTCAAAACAGTTCTTATGATATCCTTTGGAAGGCAAAAAGGGTTCTTTGGAAAGCATTAAGTGTTGTACATAGAACCCTACCTGCACATCATATCTTCCCAGCATGCTCTATTGCAGGGTGATTTTAAGAATTGTTTGTTTTAAAATCTGTGTTTTTGCATTGATTTGTTGAATAATTGTATGCTACACAAAGATAAATAACATATATTTTTCTAAACTAATCCAATTTTTTTGAAGTTGGGCTTATTGCATCCGTTACTGAGATGGTTGTTCCAGTTTAGATGATTGAGATAGTCTCAGTATTCAATCTTCCCTACCCTGGCAGTCATTCTGAATGCAGGTTGCGGGTGATTAGAAGTTAAAATTGTTGGATATCCTAACTCTGGCTGGATTCCAATAGGAATTACACATCACTTTGCAAGCCAGCTTAATGTGGCTTGATGTGGCCTGTAAATCAGGAGTGTCCTAACGCTGCTGTGTTAGGGTATAACTAGGCCATCAAAGAAAGGCCTATATATATATATATATATATATATATATTATATATATATATATATATATATATATATATATATATATATATATATATATATATATCTCATACAGTACCAGTCAACATTTTGGAACCCCCTACTCATTCTAGGGTTTTTCTTTATTTTTACTATTTTCTACAAGGTAGAATAATAGTGAAGAGATCAACATTATGCAATAACACATATGGAATCATGTAGTAACCAAAGTAGCCATCCTTTGCCTTGATGACAGCTTTGCACGCTCTTGGCATTCTCTCAACCAGCTTGGAACCACCAGGAATGCTTTACCAAAAGACTTGAAGGAGTTCCCACATATGCTGAACATTTGTTGGCTGCTTTTCCTTCACTCTGCGGTCTAACTCATCCCAAACCATCTCAATAGCGTTGAGGTCGGTTGGTTGTGCAGCACTCCATCACCCTCCTTCTTGATCAAATAGCCCTTACACAGACTGGCTGTCCTGTTGAAAAACAAATGACAGCCCCACTAAGCGCAACTCAGATGCGATGGCGTATCACTGCGGAATCATGTGGTAGCCATGCTTGTTAAGTGTGCCTTGAACTCAAAATAAATCACTGACAGTGTCACCAGCAAAGCACCCCCACACCATCACACCTCCTCCTCCATGCTTCACGGTGGGAACCACACATGCGGAGATCATCCGTTCACCTACTCTGCGTCTCACAAAGACACGGCGGTTGCAACCACAAATCTCTAATTTGGATTTCCACCGGTCTAATGTCCATTGCTCGTGTTTCTTGGCTTAAGCAAGTCTCTCCTTCTTATTGATGTCCTTTAGTAGTAGTTTCTTTGCAGCAACTCGACCATGAAGGTCTTATTCACGCAGTCTCCTCTGAACAGTTGATGTTTAGATGTGTCTGTTACTTGAACTCTGGGAAGCATTTATTTGGGCTGCAATTTCTGAGGCTTGTAACTCTAATGAACTTGTCCTCTGCAACAGAGGTAACTCTGAGTCTTCATTTTCTGGCTCATGAGAGCCAGTTTCATCATAGCATGATGGTTTTTGCAACTGCACTTTCCAAGTTCTTGATATTTTCCGTATTGAATGACCTTCTTGTCTTAAAGTAATGATGGACTGTCATTTCTCTTTGCTTATTTGAGCTATTGTTGCCATAATATGGACTTGGTATTTTACCAAATAGGGCTATCTTCTGTGTCAAATCAAAATCATATCAAACCAAATCCAATTGTATTGGTCACATACACATGGTTAGCAGACGTTAATGCGAGTGTAGTGAAATGCTTGTGCTTCTAGTTCCGACAGTCCAGTAATATCTAACAAGTAATCTAACAATTTCCCAACAACTACCTAATACACACAAATCTAAAGGGGTGAATGAGAATATGTACATATAAATATATGGATGAGCGATGGCCGAGTGGCATAGGCAAGGTGCAATAGATGGTATAAAATATAGTATATACATATGATATGAGTAATGTAAGATATGTAAACATTATTAAAGTGGCATTATTTAACGTGGTGTTGTTTTAAGTGACTAGTGATCCATTTCTTAAAGTGGCCAGTGACTGGGTCTCAATGTAGGCAGCAGCCTCTCTGAGTTAGTGATTGCTGTTTAGCAGTCTGATGGCATTGAGATAGAAGCTGTTTTTCTTGGTCCCAGCTTTGATGCATCTGTATTGACCTCGCCTTCTGGATGGTAGCAGTGTGAACAGGGGGTGGCTCGGGTCGTTGTTGTCCTTGATGATCTTTTTGGCCTTCCTGTGACATGGGGTGCTGTAGGTGTCATGGAGATCAGGTAGTTTGCCCCCGGTGATGCGTTGTGCAGACCTCACCACCCTCTGAAGAGCCTTGCGATTGAGGGCGGAGCAGATGCCGTACCAGGCTGTGATACAGCCCGACAGGATGCTCTCGATTGTGGATCTGTAAAAGTTTGTCAGGGATTTGGTTGACAAGCCAAATGTTGTCAGCCTTCTGAGGTTGTCTTTATGGGTGGACCATTTCAGTTTGTCGTTGATGTGTACACCGAGGAACTTAAAACTTTCCACCTTCTCCACTGCTGTCCCTTCGATGTGGATAGGGGGGTGCTCCCTCTGCTGTTTCCTGAAGTCCACAATCATCTCCTTTGTTATGTTGACGTTGAGTGAGAGGTTGTTTTCCTGACACCACATTCTGAGTGCCCTCACCTCCTCCCTGTAGGCTGTCTCGTCATTGTTGGTAATCAAGCCCACTACTGTTGTGTCAACTGTAAACTTGAAGATTGAGTTGGAGGCGTGCATGGCCACGCAGTCGTGGGTGAACAGAGAGTACAGGAGGGGGCTGAGCACGTACCCTTGTGGAGCCTCAGTGTTGATGGTTACCGAAGTGGAGATGTTGTTTCCTACCTTCAACACCTGGGAGCGGCCCATCAGAAAGTCCAGGACCCAAATGCACAGGGCAGGTTTGACACCCAGGACCTCCAGCTTGATGATGTGCTTGGAGGGTCTCGGGTGGACGGTAAGGTGGAGGTGATATCATCCTTGACTAGTCTCTCAAAGCACTTCATGATGACAGAGTTCAGTTCTCTTTGCCTTCTTGGGTACAGGAACAATGGTGGCCATCTTGAAGCATGTGGGGACAGCAGACTGGGATTGGGAGTGATTCAATATGTCCTTAAACACACCACCCAGCTGGTCTGCACATGCTCTGAGGACGTGGCTGGGGATGCAGTCTGGGCCAGCAGCCTTTACAAGGGTTAACACGTTTAAGTATTTTTCTCAGGTCGGCCACGGAGGAGGAGAGGGGGGCCCAGTCCTTGTAAGCGGTCCACAACAGTGGCACTGTATCCTCAAAGCGGGCAAAGAAGGTGTTTAGTTTGTCTGGAAGCGTGCCATGGCTGGTTTTCATTTTGTAGTCCGTGATTCCCTGTAGACCCTGCCACATACGTCTCATGTCTGAACTGTTGAATTGCAACTCCACTTTGTCCCTGTACTGGCATTTTGCTTGTTTGATTGCCTTGCATAGAGAATAACTACACTGTTTATATTCAGCCATATTTCCAGACCTCTTTACATGGGTAAATGCGGTAGTTCACGCTTTCAGTTTTGCGCAAATGCCGTCATCCATCCACGGTTTCTGGTTAGGGTAGGTTTTAATTGTCACAGTGGGTACATCATCTGCAATGCACTTCTTTATGAACTCACTCACCGAGTCAACGTATAGATCACTGTTGTTCTCTGAGGCTGACTGAAACATATCCCAGTCGGCGTGATCAAAACAATCTTGATGCGTGGATTCCGATTTGTCAGAACAGCGTTAAATGGTTCTAGTCACTGGTACATCCAGTGGAACAAGATGGCGTCGTGTTCGGATTTGCCCAACGGGAGGGCGGGGGAGGGCTTTGTATGCATCGTGGAAGTTAGAGTAGCAGTGATCGAGTGTATTATATGGTATCCAGTTTACATAGAGTCCAGTGAATTTCCTCAAGGGCCATCTTGGTGTCTGCTTGAGAGGGAATGTACACAGCTGTGATGATATCTGACGAGAATTATCTTGGGAGGTAATATGGCCGGCATTTGATTGTAAGGAATTCTTGGTCGGGTGAGCAGAAGGACTTGAGTTCCTGTATGTTATGATTACACCATGAGTTGTTAATCATGAAGCATACACCCCTGCCCTTCCTCTTCCCAGAGAGGTGTTTATCTCTGTTGGCACAATGCATGGAGAAGCCCAGTGGCTGAACCGATTCCGACAACATATCCAGAGAGAGCCATGTTTCCTTGAAACAGAGAATGTTACAATCTCTGATGTCTCTCTGGAAGGCAACCCTTGCTCGAATTTCATCTACCTTGTTAAGAGACTGGACATTGGCGAGTAGTATACTCGGGAGTGGAGATGTGATGTGCACGTCTACGGAGCCTGACCAGGAGGCTGCTCGATCTGCCCTTTCTGCAGCGCCGTTGTTTTGGGTCGGCTTCTGGGATTAGATCCATTGTCCTGGGTGGTGGTCCAAACAGAGGATCCACTTCGGGACAGTTGTATTCCTGGTCTTAATGTTGGTAAGTTGACATTGCGCATATATCCAATAGTTCTTCCCGGTTGTATGTAATAAAACTTAAGATTTCCTGCGGTAACAGTGTAAGAAATAATACATAACAAAAACAAAATACTGCATAATTTCCTATGGACTCGAAGCGAGGCGACCATCCCTACAACCACCCCTACCTTGTCACAACACAACCGATTGGCTCAAACGCATTAAAGAAGGAAAGAAATTCCACAATTGAACTTTTAACAAGGCACTTGTTAATTGAAATGCATTCTAGATGACTACCTCATGAAGCTGGTTGAGAGAATGCCAAGCGTGTGCAAAGCTGTCATGAAGGCAAAGGACTTTGATTTGTTTAATACTTCTTTGGTTAATACACGATTCCATATGTGTTATTTCATAGTATTGATAAAATAAAGAAAAACCCTACATATATATATGGCCAGGGATGAGTTGATGAGGGAAGTGAGGAAGTGTACAGACAGCTCAAGAAGTATGCTTAGATATAAAAATGCTTGGTTTAAATGTAATCTGGCACCTTATGATAATATTTTGATGTTTGTGTATTGGTGGGGATGAGATGATATGTGCCTGTGTTAATGATGTGTGTTATGAGCCCATGTACTGTGTTGTAACTTCAATGTAATATCCTAGGCATGTTCGTACAGTCCATTAATATGTGTGATTTATAGCAGTCAGAATAAAACACTCATTAAAATGAAATTGTAACGGGCAAAGAGGTATGCTTCGATAACTAATGCAGAAAAATATACTCTTTTTACATAGTGATTATGGCTGTAGATTGCAGGAAAAAGCTTTTGTCACATACTTCCTGACACCTCTAAAACAATGGGTGCATGATGCCAACTGAGATCAAGCCCTACTTTATGGCTTTCATTCAATCTGTGGTTTTTCCGCCCTAATGTAATTGGCTTATATACTGTCAGGCTCCTTGAGTCCTTTTCACTTGACCTCACACACTGAATGCAACTGTGAAATGGAACAAAACACTGTGGCTCATTTACATAGTTCATTCCAATAAACAGTCTTAAGTGCTATCCTTTTACAGGAATACACCCCTTCAGGTACTGATGCTTTTCTAGAGCAGAGAGCTTTGAAATGCTCTTCTTGTCTGGGCCCCATGATCTGTATACTGCGATAACATTTCAGACCAAAGTTCAGTCAGTTTTTATCTGATGGCAAAGTACCCATGTTGATTAACTTATTGGTGGTTATGGGATTTGGCTGGCAAAAGTCCACATTTTTTAATTTTTATAACCTTTTTTTAACTAGGCAAGTCAGGTAAGAACAAATACTTATTTACAATGACGGCCTACACCGGCCAAATACAGACGACTCTGGGCCAATTGTGCGCCTCCCTACGGCACTCCCAAACACGGCCGGTTGTGATACAGCCTGGATTCAAACCAGGGTGTATGTAGTGTCACCTCTAGCACTGAAATGCAGTGCCTTACACCGCTGCGCCACTCGGGACTCTATGGTGGGACCCGGCGGGTAACAAAAGCATAGCAGAAGTTCAAGAGGACATTAGGACAAATGGGGAACGGTCTCACATTCTAAGTTGCTTATTAACTGACCAATCCAAAGATCAGCCATTGACAGAGTGTTCCCAGTACCTGAAACATGTGGATGGAGGAAGCTTTCTAATCATACCTCCAAAGCAATAAAGCTAGCATTATGTATATTTCAATGCAGACATATTTAAAGCTTCTAAGCTCTATACGGCAAGGAACACGTCAAGGTATATATTACCAGGTTTTATCGCACCAATAAACCAAACCGTTTTATGACTTACAGAGAACTAGTTGTGGGTCCAAGCTATCAGAGTACAACTACACCTTTATAAAGCCAACCCCTCCGCTCAAAGCAACTAACTACAGTTTGAAAAAAAACTATTGAATGCTTGCTTGCGAAACATACAGTTGAAGTCAGAAGTTTAGATACACCTTAGCCAAATACATTTAAACTCAGTTTTTCACAATTCCTGACATTTAATCCGAGTAAAGATTCCCTGTCTCACGTCAGATAGGATCACCACTTTGTTTCAAGAATGTGAAATGTCAGGACAATAGTCTAGAATGATTTATTTCAGCTTTAATTTCTTTCATCACATTCCCAATGGGTCAGAAGTTTACATACACTCAATTAGTATTTGGTAGCATTGCCTTTAAATTGTTTAACTTGGGTCAAACATTTCAGGTAGCCTTCCACAAGTTTCCCACAATTAAGTTGGGTGAATTTTAGCCCATTCCTCCTGACAGAGCTGGTGTAACTGAGTCAGGTTTGTAGGCCTCCTTGCTCGCACACGCTTTTTCTGTTCTGCCCACAAATTTGATATAGGATTGAGGTCAGTACTTTGTGATGGCCACTCCAATACTTAGACTTTGTTGTCCTTAAGCCATTTTGCCACAACTTTGGAAATATGCTTGGGGTCATTGTCCATTTGGAAGACCCATTTGCGACCAAGTTTTAACTTCCTGACTGATGTTTTGAGATGTTGCTTCAATATATCCACATACTTTTCCTTCCTCATGATGCCATCTATTTTGTGAAGTGCACCAGTCCCTCCTGCAGCAAAGCACCCCCACAACATGATGCTGCCACTCCCGTGCTTCACGGTTGGAATGGTGTTCTTTGGCTTGCAAGCCTCCCCCTTTTTCCTCCAAACATAATGATGGTCATTATGGGCAAACAGTTCTGTTTTTGTTTCATCAGACCAGAGGACATTTCTCCAAAAAGTACGATCTTTGTCCCCATGTGCAGTTGCAAACCGTAGTCTGGCTTTTTTATGGTGGTTTTGGAGCAGTGGCTTCTTCCTTGCTGAGCGGCCTTTCAGATTATGTCAATATAGGACTCGTTTTACTGTGGATATAGATACTTTTATACCTGTTTCCTCCAGCATCTTCACAAGGTCCTTTGCTGTTGTTCTGGGATTGATTTGTACTTTTCGCACCAAAGTACATTCATCTCTAGGAGACAGAACGTATCTCCTTCCTGAGCGGAATGACGGCTTCGTGGTCCCATGGTGTTTATACTTGCGTACTATTGTTTGTACAGATGAATGTGGCAATTTCAGGCATTTGGAAATTGCTCCCAAGGATGAACCAGACTTGTGGAGGTCTACAATTATTTTTCCGAGGTCTTGGTTGATTTCTTTTGATT
Organism: Oncorhynchus keta; assembly: GCF_023373465.1. Lineage (NCBI taxonomy): Eukaryota > Metazoa > Chordata > Actinopteri > Salmoniformes > Salmonidae > Oncorhynchus > Oncorhynchus keta. Next base: position 9,824,162 of record NC_068438.1, on the reverse strand, counting down.
TTCCCCTAATGTCAAGCAAAGAGGCACTGAGTTTGAAGGTAGGCCTTGAAATACATCCACAGGTACACCTCCAATTGGATCCAATTATGTCAATTAGCCTATCAGAAGCTTCTAAAGCCATGACATCATTTTCTGGAATTTTCCAAGCTGTTTAAAGGCACAGTCAACTTAGTCTATGTAAACTTCTGACCCACTGGAATTGTGATACATTGAATTATAAGCAAAATAATCTGTCAGAAACAATTCCTGGAAAAAAAACTTGTCATGCACAAAGTAGATGTCTTAACCAACTTTCCCAAACTATAATTTGTTAACAAGAAATGTGTGGTGGTTGAAAAACTAGTTTTAATGACTCCAACCTAAGTGTATGTAAACTTCTGACTTCAACTGTACATGGAATGCTATTGTGTTACAATAGTGTACTCAAAAGAAAACTCAAAGAGTTGTTTACACATTCTGTGTGATAAGTGCTTGGGGGTAGGTCTGGTATTTAAAGTCATTACACAATGTGATTAGAGGGGTTAGTGTAGTGAATCACTGTGTCCTAGAGTGTTTGGAGATGCTTGTCTCAGCATACCGGTCAGCCCAAGTGAGGTGACTGGAGCATAGTACTTGGAGGAGAAGGAAATTGTCGGATGAGAACCAGGAGGAGTCAGCCATGTCTCTTACTGTCTGCTAATGATTGGGCTGCTGTGTGTCTCAGCATTAGGTGTCAAACTCAATAAGGCTCCCGATCTGCTTGCATACCTCATTTGTGGCTCTGGGCAGCCGTATAGCAATTTACATGCTGTTGTCCTGCATAGCCCAGCAGCATGGCAGGAAATGATGTAATTTCCTACTCCTCCAGTCCAGTGGTGTGGTAACTGAACACAACGACCCCAGGAAAAGGGGCAGGGAGGTGTGGGGCTGGGGCGGTGACATGACACCACTTTGGGGACTCTCTCTTATAGGCCTACGAAGCACGTCGCACCAATGCTATGGTGCGTCACAGATCAGCTGTGTAAATAACCATCCCTCTCTCTCTGTCCGGGGCACCGCACGGCTTCCAGGAGCCTTTGCAGTGCTGAGTTGCCCGTTTAGAGGATGCGGGGGCGCTCCGCTTCCGGCCTGCCGCCTTGCTCATCCTTCCCTGTCCCGCTTGAGGAAGAGAAGTTGTGCCCAGCGATGCCATGGCTCTGCCGATACCCCTCCCCCAACAACACTCCATTATGGCCAAAGTTGCCTGCCAACGCAGCGGAAGGACATCTAAATATAAAACACAATGCAGCCAGGCACATCTCCCTTAAAGAGAGTGGGAGGTGGAAAATGACTGTTCTTCCTCCCTTTAGGAGGACACCACGTCTTCCACATGATGGGTGTCTCCCCCCAGACAGAGCCCTCAGCCTGGGCGTTACCTGTCACATGATGTAGCTGGTGGTGACGTGTCACAGAGGGTGTAACTGTGTCACCCACTGGGACGATTAGTCCGCCGTGGCTCAGCCTGCGCCCAATCACCACGTTAAGGTGAGAGGTCAGACTCAAAACGCACCAAAACTGGATTGCCAGATGTTTGAGGGCTCTGCACAGAGATTTGACGGCCTATCCAGGAGTCATTAAAAGCACGAATTGGCCTGGAATGGGCAGTTCCACAGATGCTTAGCTAAGCTATACAGAACAGGGGAACACTTGTCTTTTGTTCCAAGGCACTTGCCCTCTAAGCCTGTCATAAGCAACAGGCCCAGCTAATGTATAGCAGTGGCACCACCCTTCCTCAGTGAAAACCACAAAGGGTATAATGTTGCGAGGGCCGCCTATGGGATCTATAAAGGCTTACATATTATGTAACTTTACCTTGAGGAATTTAGGGAGAAATGTTGGCCTTTTTTATTCCCAAAGGGAGTAAAATAAATTCTTCCCTCAAATAAAAGCACTGACTAAGCAGGATATGTAGTGTACTCTCTTTTCAAATTATGCAGGGTATCAACGCACCTGCAGAACTGCCATTGAGACGATCTCCAGTCATGTTGCTCAGAGCCTAGCAGCACAGAGGGTTATATTGTCGGGAGGTGTCAAGCATTAAGTAAAATATGAGCCTCCTTCCTGGATAGCAAAACCACAGTTCTCTCTGCAGTGAATTCAAAGCAGCATCATATGTTCCCCTTAAACTGCATGTCTAAGATCTAAGACCCCCATCTACGCCCACCACCTCCTCAGTCCTCGGCAGGCTTTCTATGGATACTGTAGGTGGACACCTGAGCTCTAGAACCTCATCTCCCATTCTCTGGTACCCATTCAGCCTTTATCTAGACAGAAGAAGCCTGGTCCCAGATCTGTTTGTGCTGTCATGAAGCCAACTGCTATGGTTGTTGTCAATGCCAAACAGACATGGGACCAAGCTAGAGGCAGCCTGCCTGCCTTCACATCTAAGCGCGTGCGATCCAAAAGCAGAAAATCAAATAAGCAGAGGAGCATCCAACAACCTTCCCAAAGCTCCACCAAAATCCCCCATATTCCTGCAGGCACAGCTGGGTCAAATCTGTTCCCCCCTTTCCTTCCTATCCTCTCCTTCCATCCCTTTCTCCACAATCCTAAACTCAGCCACAACAAAGCAAACCTGGCCCTGACCCGGCCATGTCCTGAGAAAGCCTTTGGTCCCAGGCAAGCCCTCCAGGCCTCGGTCGGAGAGTGACATGGCGTCCATGTGAAGTGAGCGGCGGCCCAGAAACAAAGAGGCCTCCTCCCCAGCCACTCCCTCCCGTCAGCACATGCCCCGGCAGGGCTGGGACTGATCACATTAACTCATCCTGGGAGTCAATAGTGCACTGTACTCAAATTCCCCTTTCTCCTCATTGCTATGGACATTCAACTGACACTGACAAAACAAACACTAATCGGATCATAGGAAAAGTGCACTGCCTGGGTTGTCACTCCAGCAGAAAAGGCAGCTCTGCCCAGTTTGAATTTTTTTTTTTACCAACTGATTGCTCGTTATACTGTTTTTCTATTTGCTGCCATAGTGAGGTATGAAAACACGTATTACTTTTGGCACACGGAAACTTGAAACTGACTGTGTTACAGCTGGTGTTTTTCAAGGTCATATATTGAATATGAGAGGAAGCAGCATGCATTCCATCATGGCTAATATAGCCATTTGTTGCTAGGATCCTGAGCTGGACACAGTTTTCATAGCAGTTACTGCAGGACATGAGCCAGCGCTAGTTACAGTTTTATGGTCCAGGGGCCTTGGGGTTGTCATTTGGCAAGGCCTGGAAATCATTCACTAGGCTGTGGCCTGCACCTCCTATATGGCCCTGTTATCAAGGCACTCTCGGATGCTGTCTGGACCGCTGTGAACTCAACCTAATGTGGACGCACCCAGCCAATCAGAGGAGTACGACACACAGAGATTACGATTGCCATGTTAGCTGGGTAACCAGAGAGGGCTGATGATGATGGGGAAAGTGGGTTGGAACAGGAGGCTGTGGGCTGAGGGCTTGGTCAGAATATGTTGTAATCTGACCCTAGCTTTCTGAATACCTGAGGCCAGGTTGATTGCCACACTTATCTGATTGGAAGAACACTGAAGGGGACATCCCATGCGGAGGGACAGGGAGCAGTGTTGAGGTTGCTGTGGCTTTGTGCCCTTTCACACTATACATATGTAACTGCTTTACTTTCAAGGTACAGATGGGTTGCAAGATGTGCTGTGGTTTCACCTCTGATTATGTGTTTCCTTAGTTTCAATACCTATCATGACTGCATTCTCTTTTCTTTATTCTGTCTTATCAGAACACGCTGCATCTTTGATTGAGGGATCATTCAAATGTCGCTCTCAGTTTGTCTGAAACAGTTGGCAAATAGTCTGAAGAGTCACTCACTCTCCATTACTCAGGTATTTCCTGACACCTGAGCACAGCCACACAGTCTACTTAGCCGAGCGCAGACTGTTTTTCTTTCTGGAATCAATGCCACAGTACTGATGTCCTCAAACACACGCTGTCCGTTGTGTTTTCCTTCGCTCCTGTGGCTCTTTTAATAAGGACCAGTCTAGAAACAAACAGCGTCAAGGAACAAAGGCTTGTTCCATGTTGAAGGAGGGCCCGTCTCTTAACAGAGGGATGGCCTGGTGAGAATGTTACTGCTACTGCTCTTAAACCATCTTCTCCTAATTGTTTTATTGAACTAGGCAAGTCAGTTAAGAAGAAATCCATTGGGTTAACTGCCTTGTTCAGGGGCAGAATGGCAGATTTTGACCTTGTCAGCTCGGGGATTCGATCCAGCAACCTTTCTTATTATTCTTAAATATTTACCAGCTTCAACATTACCCTGAAAAGACCTTTAAAGTAGAGGTTTCAGTTTTGTAGAATGAGGAAATGAATCTAACAAGCTATGACTGAAAGAAACAAGAGTTCCCTACTGGTCATGTCTTTGTGATTTAACAACCACCGTCACTGTTCTGCTGCACAACAGTTTGTGCTGACAGCTGAGAGAACAATGCCAGAAAAAGCTGTGTTTTCCCCTAACAAACACGGTCAAATAAACAAATATAACGCCTCTTCGCTGTGGGTCAGCTGGAGGGAGGGAGTGGGGGGGGTTCAACCAAGAAATAACACACATGTTTGAAACACACAGAGTGGAGCACGCATCCCATTCCTCCTCCATGGATCCCTCTTTCATCACTCTCTTCGTACGGCACTCATGCATGGATCCCCGGGGCGAGGTGTAATGGTGTAAAGCTTTGATATGACAGCCTGTATGGCTGAATCTCTAAGGTGATAAGGCCATTCTGTCCTGCTTCACTAGTCTCAGATATGTCATGGGGCCCAGTGGCGCAGGTAGAATGGCATGAACATGGAGAAGCAACATCTACAGTGGGGAGAACAAGTATTTGATATACTGCCGATTGTGCATGTTTTCCTACTTACAAAGCATGTAGAGGTCTGTAATTTGTATCATAGGTGCACTTCAACTGTGAGAGACGGAATCTAAAACAAAAATCCAGAAAATCACATTGTATGATTTTTAAGTAATTCATTTGCATTTTATTGCATGACGTAAGCATTTGATCACCTACCAACCAGTAAGAATTCCGGCTCTCACAGACTTGTTAGTTTTTCTTTAAGAAGCTCTCCTGTTCTCCACTCATTACCTGTATTAACTGCACCTGTTTGAACTCGTTACCTGTGTAAAAGACACCTGTCCACACACTCAATCAAACAGACTCCAACCTCTCCACAAAGGCCAAGACCAGAGGGCTGTGTAAGGACATCAGGGATAAAATTGTAGACCTGCACAAGGCTGGAATGGGCTACAGGACAATAGGCAAGCAGCTTGGTGAGAAGGCAACAACTGTTGGAGCAATTATTAGAAAATGGAAGAAGTTCAAGATGATGGTCAATCACCCTCGGTCTGGGGATTCATGCAAGATCTCACCTCGTGGGGCATCAATGATCATGAGGAAGGTGAGGGATCAGCCCAGAACTACACGGCAGGACCTGGTCAATGACCTGAAGAGAGCTGGGACCACAGTCTCAAAGAAAACCATTAGTAACACACTACGCCATCATGGATTAAAATCCTGCAGCGCACGCAAGGTCCCCCTACTCAAGCCAGAGCATGTCCAGGCCGGTCTGAAGTTTGCCAATGACCATCTGGATAATCCAGAGGAGGAATGGGAGAAGGTCATGTGGTCTGATGAGACAAAAATAGAGCTTTTTGGTCTAAACTCCACTCGCCGTGTTTGGAGGAAGAAGAAGAATTAGTACAACCCCAAGAACACCATCCCAACTGTGAAGCATGGAGTGGAAACATCATTCTTCGTGGATGCTTTTCTGCAAAGGGGACAGGACGACTGCACCGTATTGAGGGGAGGATGGATGGGGCCATGTATTGTGAGATCTTGGCCAAAAACCTCCTTCCCTGAGTAAGAGCATTGAAGATAGGTCGTGGCTGGGTCTTCCAGCATGACAACGACCCGAAACACACAACTAGGGCAACTAAGGAGTGGCTCCGTAAGAAGCATCTCAAGGTCCTGTAGTGGCCTAGCCAGTCTCCAGACCTGAACCCAATAGAACATCTTTGGAGGGAGCTGAAAGTCTGTGTTACCCAGCAACAGCCCCAAAACCTGAAGGAACAAGGTCTGTATGGAGGAGTGGGCCAAAATCCCTGCTGCAGTGTGTACACACCTGGTCAAGAACTACAGGAAACGTGTGATCTCTGTAATTGCAAACAAAGGTTTCTGTACCAAATATTAAGTTCTGCTTTTCTGATGTATCAAATACTTATGTCATGCAATAAAATGCAAATTAATTACTTAAAAATCATACCATGTGATTTTCTGGATTTTTGTTTTAGATTCCATCTCTCACAATTGAAGTGTACCTATGATAAAAATGACAGACCTCTACATGCTTTGTAAGTGGGAAAACCGGCAAAATCGGCAGTGTATCAAATACTTGTTCTCCCCACTGTATATAAAGACTCAGAATGTGTGACATGTCCTCTGGGTCACATCAATGGAGGCATGAAGTCAACAGCCTGTAAACAACACATCTCAGTGATATTTTGAGTGTGATACGATCTTATTTGGCCTGCTTGCTTAGTGAAAGGCCAGGATAAAGAGTGAACATGTCTGATCCTGAGCTCTCAGCAGTTTCTATGTGCTGTTGGTGAAGCTGGTTAAAAGGACTTGTACATTCTTTATAACATTTTTTTTGTTAAATGGGTCTGTTGCTACCACTTTTAGCCTTACCTTTACTCTTCACACAGAGAGACAGGCACATCCTGTTGGTATTAAACATGAAAGCTGATCTCTAGCCATGCTGACATGGTGGTGCACCATTACCGAGTGCACTCACGCTATCCTGAACGTTAAAAGCTCTGGATTATTCAATTCAGACTCACGGAATCAAGTTCTATGCTTTTTTTTCTATGCCACATCTTACATCGAATATCTCTGTGGGAAACCCTTAGGTTGGTCCTCCCGCATGGGGAGGACCGCATCGCTCAGCCGTGGCCTAGTTGGACCTGGTCTCCTCTATCCCAGCGACATCTTTCTCCCATTGTTTCCAAAGTGTCCAAAAACAGCCCCAGTCATTGAGACACTCCTAGCATCATCTCTGTTGTGAAAATGGTAGCACACTGCGGAGAATATAAGCGGGATTGATTGTTCACTGGAAGGGAGGCTGACACTGTTTTATGGTAGACCTGTGAAACATGGAATGCTCAGTTGAACTGAAGTAAACCTTGGCCATGACTATCAACTAACTGTTTGGGTTATTATCGGCCATGATCTCCATGCATTTTAGCAGTATCGTATCTCTTCAAATGCAATGGGGGGATAGCATACCCTTACTGGTTCAGTTACCAATCAACAGTCATCATAAGATCCCCGTTGGAATCATTCAGAGTGGATCCCAGTGCATACTGGCCGACCCTTAGTAACCCAGTGCTCCACTGAGGGCTGTCCTTACCTGAGAGGGGCTCCCTTGGCTTCACCTCCTCCACCACTTCCTCCTCCACCACCTCCTCTTCATGAGACGAGTGGTCGGCCACGGACTCCCTCTTCAGCTTACCCAGGCCCACCATCTTCATGAAGGAGAGCCGGCGGCTGGAAGAGTCGCCCCCCTCGCTCTCTGAGCACAGCTCCCCGTTGGGCAGGCTTTCCTTGCGAAGGCTCTCTCTGCACTTCCCTGCAAATCTGTGCAGAGAAGAGGTGGAATTGAGGGTTAAGGGGTTATGTAATAGGAGATGTGGGCTGGGCTCGACATCCGCTACTAAACCACTCCTCAACAGCTTTTCTCTACACCTCTCGTACCTGAGTAAGCTTCCCTCTACACCTCTCGTACCTGAGTAAGCTTCCCTCTGAGCTCCGTCGGCCCTTCTTCTTCTTCTCTGAGGTGGGGGTGCTTGCTACAGACCCCTGAGGGGAAGGGGTGGCAGTGCCCTTACTGCGGCCTGACATACGGAGCCCCTTGCCCAGCTTGCCCAGAGTCTTCAGCGGGGAGACGCCTCGGATACGGTCCAGGGTGCCCTTGAACGAACTCTTCCCGCCACGTCTCTCCTCGTTCGCCTCGTTCTCATCCTCCTCGTCTTCGAAGGGGTTACGGTCTCGTGGCGCGCCCCCGTCCAGGAGTGAGTTTGCCTGAGCCCATTTCTCATTGCCACTGGGCTCCTCAAAGGCGCTGGATTTCAGGTTCAGGCTCATTTTGCGAAGGATCAGCTCGCCACGCGTGTTCTCCAACTCCCCGTTCACCCTGCTGCCTCCCTTCAGCCGCGCTGGGAGGTTCTTGAGGATGGGCATGCTTCCACTTGGGGTTTAAACTAAGGAACAGAGAGAGAAAGAGATGTGGAATGATTACTTAGGACCTCTTCCAAGAGATGCTTCCTTTAAATTGGACCTGAATAAAACTGAATGTCACACATCTTTCTTTGTTCATTTTAGTAGGCTACCTAATACGATTTTGTCTGATACAGCTAACGAGGATAGTTACTAAAGTAACTCAGATATACAGTTTACGATAACAGTCATCTGTTCACCCAGTGTTATCGCCCCACCCTTGTGCCGGGTAATAGGATAGTTCAGATACAGGATGGTTATCAGCAATCATTAATCATCTTTAAAGAGAGAGTCTATCTGATAAAACATTAACTGATAACCTTCTGCCTTTACCACCCAAACAGGAATCACCATGGAAACACCAACCTTGCTTCCGTTTGGGTGGGAAGACGGTTGTGAATAGATATGCTATGCTATCATGGTCATGTGGCTGAGGTCCAGGATCTGGGCCTATTTTATTAGGTTTCAGATCCTTGTTCTACTTGTTTATGTGCTACAGTCTTTGATGCCCTTTGACCCTTTTCAATAAAACATGTTTGTCCCTCTTCGTGGGCTTCCTGCCACACCGAGAGCCCTGGGATATTTACGGCTGGAGACAAGGGGAAGGGACAACGCTGAATCACTTCCTCCTTATGTGTATGTGTGTGCTCAACAAGCTTTGGGAAAATGATGTATTTTTTTGTATCTATTTCCGTGCCCTTACTTTGGGGAAATTGAAAGTGACCTCTGAGAACATTTGAGTGGAAAGTCCTGAATTGATCACTTGAAAAGTCAAGAGACCTCTGCTCACCAGTTTACAATGTTCTCCTTCCTACTCCTACTGATACCTGATACAAACATAAAAAGTATTGATTTTGTTCTAATGAATAAAAATTCCTTGATGAATTCTGGGTAAACTATAAACTAAGTCAAACATTATGAATGGTACGCTTGGATATAGCATATTCTAAAACACATTCCATATTAGATTTTTTTAAATGACTTGATTTATAATGTTTCACAGTAACGTGCATGGCTTTACACAAATTATTATGGCCAGGGCATTTTCAATTCCCAAAGAAGACCTATTGTTTTGTAGCGTCCCTAAGTGTTTTAGAATGACAGTGCTTCTGGATGCTTTTTCCATGTGGGTAGCTGGGGCATTTAAGGTGTCCATGTACAATCAGAGAGCCAACCTTCAGGGGAACTACACTGAGAATATTGTGATATTGTATAGGAGCTTCATACACAGCTGAACTTATTTAGACCAGGTCGTCGGCTTGGAAAAAGACCCACCTGTCTAGAGAGCGGAAGTAACCATGGGGCAAAGGAAAACTGCTACGACTGAAACGTACGACTGATGACTGGTTTGTGGCAAGGGATATTATATAACAGTGAACCCTTTCACTTTTGTTTACACAACATGAACTTAGCCTATACATTGGCTATATGAGTCCAATAGATGTGACCGAATAGGGTTATAAAATGTGTTATTACACACCCTTACTAATGAAGTTAGATCTAGTCCATTTGGTTCCATGTCATGACTTGCAGAAAAGCCATGTGAGCAAACACCAAGAAGCAAGCGCAACTAGCGGCATGACAACAAGGAAACAAAAAAGATACCGAATAGTTCTGCAAAGCAAATGCCAGGCCTATCCTTGACCTTTGGTAGTCAACACAAAGCCTCACGAACAATGGCTTTCTAAATTCACAGATATCAACATGAAACGTGATGTTGACAACCCGAGTTACGTAAGCATGTGGCATTGCAGACAGCTGGTGACACCAGCGACACGGATGTCTGATAAGCTTATGAGAGTGGCTGTAACAAGTGGTCCCGTGGACAGCCCTCCCTGTTGTTTATCCCGTGCTCTCCCACACCTCCTCATCTACTCAGCTACTAAAGCCACACTGCAATTCCTGCTCTAATTATAACCTAATCAGAGCTGCCATTATGAAAGCAGCGGTTAGATCACTGGGGGAGATACGGGGACCACTTTCCCAGACTAACTCCACTTCCTGTCTCGTCCAGGACCAAGTAGCAGACAAAAGGGACAGGTTCCCATTGGTCCCCTCCTCTCCACTTCTCCAACAGGCCAACAGCACAACCCACCAGCCAGGCCAGACATCTCTGTTTCGTTAACACACACTATCGAGGGTCTCATCTCTCTTGACACAGATAAACTTCAAAACTTGTACATCATGTCCTTCTGGATTGGCTGGATATGTATGATGCCAATGTGTGTTTTTTTTTTTTTTGCCATATCAACAAATAACACTATTTAATCTCATGTCTTGAATAGGCCTACACTCAGGCTTGACCTTCAGCTATTTAACATTAACACAGTGTGTAATTGAAGACTTCACTTGGTCCAAAGTCCCCTCTCTGCAGACATCTTGTCTCTTCAGAAGGGAGAGAGCGGGCATCAGGCTACTGCAGAGAGGCCAGGCCTACCGTCAAGATGTGTCAGATATGAGGGGCTCCGCTGCGGCTCCATTCTGGCCTAAGGCCACTCACTGAAGGCAGCGGTTAGAGGACAGGCCCAATATTGTTGGAAGGGCCCCAAAAACATACGGTCTTGTATGACTTTCCTTGAGGACAGAAGCTGTTCTGAGAGTGACAGTGTTATGGAGACTGGCGACATGGCTCGGTGAATCCAATAAAACATATTAGCAGCATAGGAAATACCTGTATGAGTAAGTACGATTAGTTTGGAAAGGCTGCTTTTCTTTTCTCTCAATTATATCCTCATCTATGAGGTAAAATGTATCAACATGTGATTTCGCCCCTCAACGTCCTTGATTGACCAGATTTCCTCTCAATCAAGGCTTCCAATCCCGGTGTTGGCTATGAACAATGAACTCTAATACCTTGCCAATCATCAGGATAATGTTAAAGGATGAAGCAAAGCAGATCACTATCATATCAGCATTGCTCAGTAGCTGCAACAGTTCACATAACGGCTGTGCGTGCCCTACAAGACCTCTGCTAAGATTGTGTTTTTTTCCATGACACTTCCCTTATTTCAACATATTTAGGGCAGTAAATTGTTAACTGACACGGGGCTGGCTGTGAGCAGAGCTAAATGGGGGGGTAGATCTAGGGGGGGGATTTTCTTCTGCAGGAAGAAAATATGTCACAGTCAGCTCATTTAGAGTTCAGTTCTCCTGAGAGTACAGAGGAATAAATCATGAATCTCTTGAAAATACTTGAGTTTATAAAGAGAGTTAATAAATCATATATATTCGACAAGGGTTTGGCCTGAGTTGTCTCAGAATAAATATGACTTATTAACTGATCAGGTTAGTCTCTAACGCAGAACCCTGAGCATGACTCTCTTTAGAAACTCAAGAATTTTCAAGAGATTCAGGAATGAGTCACATGCCTCAATTAGCTACAGATTGTAACACCAGATAATGTGTAATAATTGTTCAACTGTCTATTATTACAATCTGTAGCTAATCCCAGACCAGAGTTTGTCATAGCCTACTGCCACAAAAATATAACACAAATGCTAAAAATCGGAGATGATATCTGCAAAAACCTTTAAATTAAAGACCCCCCAAAATACAGCGCTTCATCATACACAACTTAACAACACTGAAAACGAATTCATACAATAACAACGTCTAAATGTATCACATTTCCCTAGACATTACTGTTTGTAGGTTAATGCCATTTGTCAATGTCATCAGTGTCAGTCTATTAGTAACAAAATCATAATGGATATCCAATAACAATCTGAGAAACACACAACAGATGAATCTACTTACATGATTCATGATTAGTCGCTTATTAAAAACATGCACCAAAAATACAAACAAAATTGAAATCCTTGAGCTAGTCAAAACCAAGATAAGGTCGTCTCGTCAGGTGAGAGACTGCTGCGCTCAGTGCGCTGCGGAGAGTTCCATAAAGCTTCCACCCTTTATTTTCTGTGGGCTGGTTTCTGAACTCCTCGCCTATCGCTGTCACTCGCAGCAGCCGCGTTGGCATCGCGCCAAGGCATTGACAACTGTGCGACTGAGTTCTCCAGAGTTGCTGTTATAATCAAGTTCCTAAGTTTTATCTTACAGACTTGTAATGCCACTCTGTCTTTTTTTGCGCGTTTCCATTAAAATAGTATACATCCGCGTAATGGAAGAAAAAACCACAGATGAGATTCCCCTTGAATTTCCAATTAGGTGCTACAGTGGTACACGACACCTGTCACATTATGACCCAGGATCAGCCAATATCATGAGCTTCTGGCAATCATCCCAACTGATGATTTATTAGGAATGTGGACAGTTTATTCACGAAAGAGATGCAGTATGAAATGTTATGTGATATGCATTACATTATTGTGTTATGCAAGCCTACCTATCATGATGAGCATTGATGGCAATATCCAATGACCGATATTGTAGGATAGGTGTTGCCATAGAGTTAGAATTGAATCCTAACAGGCTCCCTACACATATTTTGTTCCAAAAGAACATGTCCATTAAAACCTCCACAGGATTGGTGGGTCCCCCGCTGGACAGTTGAACTAACATAGGATAATGTGATTAGCATGAGATTGGAAGTGACAAGAACATTTACCAGGACTGATATTGTCAGAAAGCTTACATTCTTGTTAATCTAACTGCACTGTCCAATTTACAGTAGCTATTACAGTGAAAGAATAACATGCAATTGTTTGAGGAAAGTTCACAGTTATGTATTTATTAATTAATAAACCAATTAGGCACATTTGGGCAGTCTTGATGCAATGCAATGGTTCATTGGATCAGCCTAAAACTTTGCACATTCACTGCTGCCATCTAGTGGCCAAATGCTAAACTGCTTCTGGGCTGGAATAATACATTATGGCCTTTCTTTTGCATTTCAAAGAGGATGGTACAAAAAAAAACTCATGTTTTTTCTTTGTATTATCTCTTATCTCTTACCAGATCTAATGTTTTATATTCCCCTACAAACAATTCCACAAACGTCAAAGTGTTTCCTTTCAAATGGTATCAAGAATATGCATGCCCTTGCTTCAGGTCCTGAGCTACAGGCAGTTAGATTTGGGAATGTCATTTTAGGCAAAAATTGAAAGAAAAGGGGCTGATCCTTTAAGATAGAACGTAAAAGTTCACCTTGTGCCTTGTGAACGGATGGAGCACACCCCTCAACAGGTCAATGCCCTGCCTCTGCCCTTCTCTCACTGGACTGTAAGTTGTCCAGAACAAACGGCCTCAGCACGCGCTGAGAGGAAGTCCCTCAAATACAAATCAGTTCACTCTCAAAAAGACAATAGGAGTTGTGTACGAGTGCGTCTCGGCGGGATACATTTCATTTGTGGCAGCCAATATGGACGCCATTGTTTGGAGCCGTGTTGGACGAAGCACCCCAGACGACATTAAACTCCCGTTTCCCTCGCAATTCAGGCACTCAATATCAACATTGAGAAATCCGTTTGAGCCTGGGAGGCTGAGAGTACGGTAAACAATTGGGTAAAGCTTAGCCGCTGATGTATTGATGCATAAACAAAGGATGGTCCCGGAGAGTACCCTTTCAGCCTGGCTCACATGGAAAACCATCTTAACATTCTACAAGGTTAAGTCAAGAGGGCAAGTCAGAGAGTCTAATACACATTCATCACAAATATTTACTCTCCATAGCTGGTGGACACTTAGAATAGAAGCAATAGTTTCTTATAAGTGTTTTTTTTTTGCACAACACTCACCAAACAAGCATCAACCTTTTAGGGATTTTGACTTTGAAAATGGATGGCGATACTGATTAACTTGGGCTGCCGCTGGACACAGACTCTGAACCGGTATAATGAGAGGCACCACCAGTCACCTTGGCTAAGGCAGTTGGCCTGCAGTTCTGGACAGTTGTGTACTCAGTTACCCCACCTCACATAGTGCCAAGTCATGGTGGAATACCATTGTGCACGATAACTTATTTGTCAGGACCAATGAGTTGCATGAAGATACACTACAGCAGGGGTGTCAAACTCATTCCATGGCGGGCCTGGTGTCTGCGGGTTGAGAGTACTGCATGGATGAGAGTTGGAATGAAAGATATCATCTTTGCCACTTTTCAGCATTCCATTGAGTGAGTCCCTGCACGTCCTGTCCCAAACAGACCGAACTTATCAAATATAGAGCAGCGATTGGATCTGTCTGAGTGGAAGCACTGTGAGCACACCACTAGTCAGGTCTGTTCCTGTTGATTGCCATGGGGGTGGCGAGAGGGACAGGAAACATGGCTCCTGGCAGCACATCTAAGGCCTGCCGTGAATACAGAGTGGCTATTCCACTGTGTGCCTTGGCTTCTATATGGAGGAGCCTGCAATTGGAGTGTATTTCAGGCTTTAGGGAACAGGAAATAGCAACGCATAATATTGCCTTCTTCATTGTTAAGTGCAACATTCTCTCTCTGTCTCTCCATCCTTTTCCCCAAGCTGTCACCACAGTCCACCTTGGCAGCGTTTCAACGGTTTCACAACGGCCCCCAGCAGACCTGTTGGTTCATGTTGGATCCTAAACGGCCAGATGTACTATTATTTTGGTTTTAGATAGGGAATTATCTTCAGGTCATCTTCCTGACTGCGGAAGATAGGTAACAGGATGAGGGTAGTTCTAGTTGCTCAATACTTTTTGTTGTAGAAGTTCTACCACTGAGGTTGAGGAATTCCTAAACGAACAAGATTATATGATGTTATTAGAAAAGGGTTCCATCTTTTGCGTTAACTTTCACATTCTCAAAATCTGCAGAAATGGGCAGGTAGCATTTAGCTACTGATCAATTAAGCTATAAGATGCTAAAAACAAATCCAATCAAGGACATTTTTGTTGTTTGTCGCCATGGTTATGTAACATTCCCCAATGCGGCACCTGTGTGTGGGGTCAACAAGGGGCGCTCCAATCATAGCCTGCCTGCATCCTGTACTGACCGCCCCACACGGGCCACAGGAAGCCCCCTCGGAGCACCTCTACCACCCCTCACTGAGTGAAGGGCCCCTATTGAATGCTCTCGGTTCATCAGTCTCAGTGCATCAATCTGTCCCCTGTCCCACTCAAACACACACTGCCAACAGCACAGGAGGAATTAAGGTTATCCTTTATTTGCGCTGACTGCAGTAAGTAGCATCCTGGTGCTTTCACGATTCACCCATCTGGGGAGAGGATAGACGTCAAACTCGTTTCCCTGACCTGAAGAGGTTTAGAGTGTTCTAATTCAAAGCTAATTCAGGTGGACAGAGGAGGAAGGTAGCCAGCCTATCACTCAGCAGGCGAGTCATTTGTAATGTAGACTGTAGGAATAAGAGGATAAAAAAGGATCTCACGGAACAATTTTTGTCACCAAAGGGTGCGCTGTAATGGCTTGGTGACAAACATAATCATGTACCGTGTACTCCCACACATCCCATGTTTCTCTCTCTGCCTCAGCTTTTCCTTCCTGAGTTAAACTCTTTTGTAATCATGACATTGGTTCCGCTGACCTTGGCAACTTGGCCATGATGTCCTTAGTTTTCGCAGGCCTCGTTGTTGACAATTAAGTTGCTCTTTGTTTGTCACGTTTGTATTGCTTGCTTTTGTTTACTGGTCATGGTACACTGTGAAAATAGAAAGACTCATTACACCATGATTGTGTAATGAAACCATGAAAAGTAATGCCTCTAAGCTGAGATCTGGTGTTCGGAGCGTGTTGGAATGTAAACCCAATGAACAGTACCAGTCAAATGTTTGGACACACCTACTCATTCAAGGGTTTTTCTTGATTTGTTTTACTATTTTCTACATTGTAGAATAATAGTGAAGACATCAAAACTATGAAATAACACATATGGAATCATGTAGTAACCAAAAAAGTGTGAAACAAATCTAAATCTATTTAATATTTGAGATTCTTCCAAGCAGCCACCTTTTGCATTGATGACAGCTTTGCACACTCTTGGCATTCTCCTTAAGAGTTGTTGGCAGCTCAGTTGCCACTAGTTTTGGCGTTACAAAGCAACTCATTTTAACGGTGTAGCTATCCACTTAACACACTTTATCGCCTGGAAACATTGTATTATCTCTCTCATAAGGTACTGTGACTGCTATATCTACTGCGTTACTGTACTGACTACAGCATTATGTTATACCACACCGTGTACCATCACTTAGGCTAGACAGAAACTTTTACATGGTAAGTTTTGAAGTACTGGTGAGATCGTTCCATGTTGAAATCCTTAGTGGCAACAGGTCTTGTTCCCTTGAACTGTCCTAACTGTAATTGTCTAGGTGCACCTCTGTGACTAATGGGGGCCTTGGTTGCATGGTTCCTCACTGTGAGACATCTCACAAGAAGGCTTATACTGGCCACTGTACATTGGCTTGTATTAAGCTACTGTTCATATGTTGCATCTTTAGACTTTGTCATTGTCGCTCTAATGTTCATAGAAAAGGTTATTGAGATTTTCCCGTGACTGTGCGTGCGTCACGAACATGCAGGGATAAACAATACAGACAACAGAGATTCCCTGAAGGACACTCAGATAACCATCAAATGACTCATCAGATTGCTACTCCCTCAACACTGGACATGTGGTCAGCGGTCAGTGTAATTCAAATGTGCTACACCGCATCAAACAAGGCTTTCATACCATTGAAACATTGATTAAAAACGGCACCGAAGTTAAAGCTTCACCCATGAAATTCTGTAAAAAAATATTTATACAATGCACTCTTCACATTTCATCCATAAAACATGATAAAAACAGCCAACAGATGAACAGCTGTGGATAGTCCACTATGTGGGCTGTTTCTAGAAGGACTAAAATGAAGCAAATCTGCTCTGTATGTACAGTGCATTCAGAAGGTCATCAGACCCCTTGACTTTTTCCACATTTTGTTACGTTACAGCCTTATTCTAAAACGGATTCCATTGTTTTTCCCCCCTTCTCATCAATCTACACAAAAATACCCCATAATGACAAAGCAAAAACAGACTTTTAGAATTTATTGCAAATTTAATTAAAATACTTTGTACTTTGTTGAAGTACTCAAGTACCTTTGGCAGCGATTACAGCTTAGGTATGACACTACAAGCTTGGCACACCTGTATTTGGCTGTGTGCTTAGGGTTGTTGTCCTATTGGAAGGTGAACCCTATTAGATGTTCCAGAGCACCAGTCTGAGGTCCTGAGCGCTCTGGAACAGGTTTTCATTAATCTTTTCAGAGTGACCATCAGGTTTTTGGTCACCTCCCTGACCAAGGCGTTTCTCCCCCAATTGCTCAGTTCGGCCGGGTGGCCAGCTCTTGGAAGAGTTTTGGTGGTTTCAAACTTCTTCAATTTAAGAATGATGGAGGCCACTGTGTTCTTGGGGACCTTCAATGCTGCAGACATTTTTTGGTATCCTTCCCCAGATCTGTACCTTGACACAATATTGTCTCTGCGCTCTACTGACAATCCCTTCGACCTCATGGCTTGGTTTTTGCTCTGACATGCACTGTAAACTGTGGGACCTTATATAAGGTGTATAAATGAGCAAACATTACGAAAAACCTGTTTTCAATTTGTCTTTCTGGGGTGTTGTGTGTAGATTGATGAGGATTTTTATTGATTTGTAATCCATGTTAGAATAAGACTGTAACAGCAAAATGTGGAAAAAGGGAAGGGATCTGAATACTTTGCGAAATGCACTGTATATTCATGTAGTTATCGATGCATGACTTTTCCTGATCCACAAGGCTTTGGAGCCCTGTCTGTATTATAAGTGCTGCAATACATGATAACAAAATACTGATATTGGAGGAAGTTCTATTTAAATTCTGTTAGTTTATAGGCCCTAGTAGAGACACAACAGCAGACACATAAATATTCCATAAGGACTATACATGAAACAACAGTGATATACTTTATGACTCTGAAGAAAGCAAACAGAATGTTATCCACTGAATACTGCCGCTCACTGGTCTCTCATTGGTCTCCGCTCTGACCAATACGGAACCCAAGCCCTGCTCTCTATGAGTGGGTGAGGACACATGCTTCTGAGGAGAGCTCTGACTGGAGCCCAACCAAACCAGGGGCAACTGGACAACATGAAACTGAGATGAAAAGTCTAAAAGTCACCTGGGGCCCAGAGTCCAGCTCTTACCTTGTTGTGCTGTTAAAAAGAGGATCCCTGTGATTCTCACAGCAGTGGCATCCCTGGCCACACGGGCAATGTAGCTGGTCGAAGTGGGTGTGTGAGTGGCTGTGTCCTCGCAGGTCCGACAGCTCAGAAGTAATGCCTGCTTCTCCGTTCCAGAGGCTCGTCTGGACTCCAGGGCTGGCGTTGGCCATTTCCTGCCTATAGCGCAAGATGCTTTTTCCTGAGGAAGTGGGCCATCCCATTTTTGCCCCCCCCCCAACCCTGCCTCCTCCTCCATAGGGAGCTACAGGCCCCTCAGGGAGAGAGGCTGATTATACTAATTGCCTTTGGGGGGGGGTTATTGTGGCTAGACTTTAATTTAGTTTATTAATTTGTTTGTTTTAGACCCATATGTATATTGAATCCCCCCACCTCATAGAGATGATCTATTTGAAGTAATCTACCATAGGCAACCCCCCTGTGCCCTATCCACCGGATCTAGGATTTGTTTAGGAGTATTCTCCCGTCACCTACTTGTTTTGAACTTTGTTTATGAACGTATTCTGCAATGAACACACCTACACACGGATGTGGTCATAGAGTTCATGTGTAAAAGCTCTTTGTTTGAGGCCCATGTTTGTTTATGTGCTTTGAGCATCTGTGAGACTTTGGGATGTATTGATGCTGTGGAACAAAGCACTTGGAATTCTAACCCTTTACTGTACACTGTTTGTCCAGCCCACTTAATAGCCTTAGTCTTTTGGAGCATGAATTGTCCACCTTTTGATTAGTGTCAAGTTTTTTGTGTGTGGGGGGTTCCTCTCATTTGAACATTGTCATAAGGAGCACATGTCCAACTTCATAAAGAGTGTTTTCCCATCTCAAGAGGTTACATTTAGTACTATAGTAAATGCCTATTAAGTAACAGGGTTGAGGATTTCATCATTAAACAGAGGTAAATCCCCTTGCGATAGGGGGGGGTGTTGTGCGCAACAGGGAGAGGCGATTGAAATTAAGCTTAACATTAAGCTTACATTTACAGCCTGTCTAACTATGGGTAACAGGGTTGACATCTTATGTTCAACCCGCTCATTTCCCCACCACAAAACACCAGAACATGGGGGCGGCAGGGTAGCCTAGTGGTTAGAGCGTTGGAATAGTAACCGGAAGGTTGCGAGTTCAAACCCCCGAGCTGAATCTGTCATTCTGCCCCTGATCAGGCAGTTAACCCACTGTTCTTCGGCCGTCATTGAAAATAAGAATTTGTTCTTAACTGACATGCTTGGTTAAATAAAGGTAAAATCAAATAATAAACATAGCCAAAAATAGTAGGACCAGCTTTTACTCTATGGTTTGACTAAATGTTCAATGTTTGGTTCGATGTTCAATGTTTATTTTGAGGAGAAAAAAATATTTGAAAAGCAATAGTTTCACCACATAAAAACGAGGGTTCAGTTCACTGAGGTAGACATCAATTATTCACTAATCATATTAAAGAAATCATCATTTTCAGAAATGACTGACAAAGCAACAAAATACAATGATGTGAAAACATGGGAGAAATTTGCGGATGAAGTGGGTTAAAGTCTTCCTAGATTTTCACAGAGTGCAAAATGCTGGATTTTGACACTTTAGCAAGTCTTAATTTTAAAAAATCTGATTTTAAATAGGAATAATGTATGTAGTCCGTATGAAAGGGGCACATTTATTAATATAACAGGCTTTTAAAATGCAATTGTGCACAATTTCTACTTCAAATATCAAAGGGACACAAAAGGCAATCATTTTGTGGGAACGACCCTTACAAGGTCTAAATGCATACGCATACCAAACCATCATGTCAACGGGGGAAAGTTCACTTCACAAGTCCATCTGATTCCATGATCATGACACACGAAGACATTTCTAAAATGTGCACCATACAGACCAGAAGTCCTTCATGCCCGGGTGGAATGTGTCATGTTTACTTCACAAACATAGACAAAGGTGTGTTGAGCCTGGTTGGTCTGTGTCTGGTGGAACAGCGGAGCTTCAGCAACAAACAGGCATATACATACACAAAGCATTGTTTGAGCAACAGAAAATTGTTAAATTGAGGCTAACGTCCGTAGCATGATGCTGAGCTAAAACGAGATGCGGCATGATGTACTACAGTAGCCATAATAATGCTCTGTAAGCGGTTGTATCTTACTAATGACGTTCCTGAAGCTGACTCTATGGTGTCCTTAATATAATGAGAAAGGAAATGTTGACTTGTGTTCTCCTGCCATCTACAGGTTATTCCAATGAACCATGACAGTCTGTCCGATTAGATAGTATTGGATTGGTTTGAGCAAGAGTTCATACTGTAGGATTGCTGTGATAAAGTTATGGGTGCTTGAAAAATCTGACCCGTCTCTGATATTACATGCATCCTCGGGCTGACACTTCAGTTAGCATCATATAGGCTACTATCTATCTACCAACTCCCACACCATAGCAATCGATTTACAATGATGGTAAATGGGTTGACCCCTATGGGATTAAATAAACACCCGGTTTGTCAAAAGAGTAGACTGTCATGCCAAAATGTAATGTTGTTGTAAATAACTCAGTACATTTAGCCAGAAGAGGGCGCTGTTTATCAATACGACTCATAGCATTTTTTTTATTTATTTTAAACACGGGCCTTCTCTATGGTACAGCAGCATGTAAATACAGCCTCTAATCTATAAAACACTATGCTGATAATGATTCAAAAGTTACTCTGGGAAACATTGAATTCAAAATGTATTTAAACCAATACAGCCAACCGAGATCTACACATTTACAAACCGTGTTGGAACTTGTGTAAAAAAACACAAAAAAAACAATTGTGTACCTGAGGAGGCACATAGAAACCCAACTGTACTCCTATCCTTTAGCTGACTAAAATATACAAATATTTTGGTAAGAAATAAAATTACCTGGTATTCCTGACAGCTTAAATGTTATCTTAAATTATCCTTAATAGCTAGTCTAAACCATCTTTGAGGTGCAGTTGACAACCTACCAAGCAATACTGCTTGGTCTTCATAACAAATATCCTTTGTAGCTTTATCTATATGGTCATTAAAATCATTGGGAATTTCACAACAATATTTCTCCCCCTTTAAATATATATATATCTATACACTGCTCAAAAAAATTAAGCGAACACTTAAACAACACAATGCAACTCCCAAGTCAATCACACTTCTGTGAAATCAAACTGTCCACTTAGGAAGCAACACTGATTGACAATAAATTTCACATGCTGTTGTGCAAATGGTATATACAACAGGTGTGCAAGACACCCCCAATAAAGGAGTGATTCTGCAGGTGGTGACCACAGACCATTTCTCAGTTCCTATGCTTCCTGGCTGATGTTTTGGTCACTTTTGAATGCTGGCGGTGCTTTCACGCTAGTGGTAGCATGAGACGGAGTCTACAACCCACACAAGTGGCTCAGGTAGTGCAGCTCATCCAGGATGGAACATCAATGCGAGCTGTGGCAAGGTTTGCTGTGTCTGTCAGCGTAGTGTCCAGAGCATGGAGGCGCTACCAGGAGACAGGCCAGTACATCAGGAGACGTGGAGGAGGCCATAGGAGGGCAACAACCCAGCAGCAGGACCACTACCTCTGCCCTTGTGCAAGGAGGAGCACTGCCAGAGCCCTGCAAAATGACCTCCAGCAGGCCACAAATTTGTATTTATTTATTTTACCTTTATTTAACTAGGCAAGTCAGTTAAGAACAAATTATTATTTTCAATGACGGCCTAGGAACAGTGGGTTAACTGCCTGTTCAGGGGCAGAACAACAGATTTGTACCTTGTCAGCTCGGGGGTTTGAACTTGCAACCTTCCGGTTACTAGTCGAATGCTCTAACCACTAGGCTACCCTGCCGCCCCGTTTGAGCAGACACATGCTCAAACGGTCAGAAACAGACTCCATGACGGTGGTATGGGTCAGTCATGGTGTGGGGTGGCATTCTTTGGGGGCGCACAGCCCTCCATGTGCTCGCCAGAGGTAGCCTGACTGCCATTAGGTACCGAGCTGAGATCCTCAGACCCCTTGTGAGACCATATGCTGGTGCGGTTGGCCCTGGGTTCCTCCTAATGCAAGACAATGCTAGACCTCATGTGGCTGGAGTGCGTCAGCAGTTCCTGCAAGAGGAAGGCATTGATGCTATGGACTGGCCTGCCCGTTCCCCAGACCTGAATCCAATTGAGCACATCTGGGACATCATGTCTCGCTCCATCCACCAACGCCACAGACAGTCCAGGAGTTGGCGGATGCTTTAGTCCAGGTCTGGGAGGAGATCCCTCAGGAGACCATCCGCCATACACACTACAGAGCATTTTGACTTGTTTTAAGGACATTACATCAAAGTTGGATCAGCCTGTAGTGTGGTTTTCCAATTTAATTTTGAGTGTGACTCCAAATCCAGACCTCTATGGGTTGATAAATTTGATTTCCATTGATAATTTGTGTGATTTTTGTTGTCAGCGCATTCAACTATGTAAATAAAAAAGTATTTAATAAGAATATTTCATTCGTTCAGATCTAGGATGTATTAAGTGTTCCCTTTATGTTTTTGAGCAGTGTATATATATATATTTTTTTTTTTCTCTTCAAGTTGACCTCATGAGCTACTGTCTCATGTTACTGGATGCAGTTTGAAAATACAGTAGACCTGCTCATAGCGAGGAACCGTTGACTAACCCATTGGGGGTATATGAAAGCTCTATAGTCTCTATTACCTTCCAACTGACATTGGTATCTACAGTACATTGCTGGACTCTTTGGTTCTGGTTTATGAGCTACAGAATCAGAGGTGCATCTCACAACATGAGACACACCGACCAACAGTCGATACCCTAATGAGTTGTCCAATAAAAGCAATTCAAGGACACACAGAACACAAGTAGCGGTAGCGACCCAACAGAGAGCAGCATGTTTCAAACATTTCGGACACGGAGTTAACAAAAATAAAACAGAACTCATTTGACATCGTAGAGGTACAAATGTTGCAGGGACTGCCTGTGCATTGTGGCTGTGTGTGTTTGTGTGTGTGTGTGTGGACAGAAGATAAGGTGTCTGCAAAGTTTGTGATAAGTTGTCAGATCTGTCTAGCTGCTTGATGTGTAGAGCACAGTGTAAAGACCAGCAAGACCCCATGTTTTTCAGATGAGGTCCGTGGCATCAGGCTGGGGAGGAATGGGGAGTCGGGTTCTGGGGTTGAAGAGTAATGTAACACGGCCTTCAGATCACCTCTCGGTCCGCAGAGTTTTGCCTGTTGGGGAAGATGTGTAGCTGGGGTTGTTCGATGCCATTGTTGTGGAGGTCCTCCTGTTTCTGCAGCCCGTGGAGTTTCAACACCAGCTCCTTGATGAAAACCTGTGTGTGCAGGGAAAAAGGGCAGTCGGTCAACATACGAAACATGCTCAGAATGGATACAGTGAAAGGCAGCGACATACGGTGTCGGTAACATTGAATAATTCACAGTGAAACATGTTTCGGAGACATCACTTCATTTCGTGTGTATGATATCAACGTGTGTGTGTGGGAGGGGTGTCAACATAGTCTGCCAACACAGACAGGTTGAGTGATGCTGACCACGAAGGATACAGGGACAGTGTGAAAGAAGGACCTCGCATATGAGAGACAAGGCTAGCATTGTCAGCTATTATATGTGGAGTCGTCATTGGTTACTTCTGTTCCTGAAAGAAAGAACGAGGAGATGATCGAGAGAGGGAGAAAGGCAATGTTGTAGTACGTGAGTTTAAGACTTGGACTCAAGTCACAATTTTCATGAATTGTGACGCAACTCAGACTTGACCAGTGGTGATTGGTCCTTTAATAATGACATCATAGCCCTGTTCTCTGATTGGTCCCTTCATAATGACTAGGGTTGAAAAATTCTAGGAACGTTCAATAAATTACCTGGCTTCCCCAAAATCACAGGTTGGAGGATTTCCAAAATCAGGAGGGAATAAGAAGGAAAAAATCCAGAATTCTCAAACCAGGACAGTTTTGCAACCTTTATAATGACATGGTCATAACCCTGTTCTCTGATTGGTCCCTTAATAATTACTTCGTAATCCTGTAATCTGATTGGCCCCTTCATAATGAAATAGTCCTAACTGCTCTCTGATTGGTCCCTTCACTGTGACATCATTCTGTATAGTCAGTCTATGGACATAAATGGCATAAAATACTACCTAAAACAATCTTAAAACACATTACATTTTTTATTTATTTTATCTTTATTTAACTAGAGATCAGTTAAGAACAAATTCTTATTTTCAATGACGGCCTAGGAACAGTGGGTTAACTGCCTGTTCAGGGACAGAACGACAGATTTGTACCTTGTCAGCTCGGGGGTTTGAACTTGCAACCTTCCGGTTACTAGTCCAACGCTCTAACCACTAGGCTACCCTGCCGCCCCATAGATACATAGATTACCTCACTTACCTCTGTGTTATTGCACGTGTGAAACATTTCCTGAAAAAAAAAATCCCCAGACCAAATAAGATTTTTAGTTCATCTGGCCAGCCTGCTGCTGAAACAATATATATAAAATAGCATAAAATAGCAACCAAATCTACAGCTATTACTGTTATTCCCACAATCAAAACAGTACAACTTGTTCACACAGCTTTTAATTGATAAAATTATAAAAGTCCACCGATGATTTAGCTAGTGAGTAGTACAGTTCACCTGGAGCCTGTGCGTTCTCTCCTCGTCACTCTTCAGGTCTAACAGCCCGTCGATGTTCACCTCCTCCGGCATCTCCTCCTCCTGGGGACACAAGGTGACTGAGTGTCAGTCAAACTGTCCACATCCTCCACCCAGAGCAGTATCCTAACGTACAACTATCACATATCCCATATGAAAAAAGGGACAGGCTCAGATACAAGCATATAAATATATACACGTCACTCGCAAAAAAAGGACAAATCAGGTCTTGCCATGTTCGGAGTTGCGTGGGTCTTGCAGACAAAGAGGAAGAGCTGCACGTGTTTTTAGAGTGCAACACACCATGAGATATTCACAGACCCTGAAGCACTGCAGTGTGTGTGTGTGTGTGTGTGTGTGTGTGTGTGTGTGTGTGTAATTGAGCGTCCATGGTGGCTGTTGAGTCAACATATGCAAGATGCAGGATGATTGATGCGTGGGCTGGCAGTTAAGGGCCAGGGATGACTGGGCGGGCAGGGGGGACTATCATTTAGATGGCTGTGCCGTCTTGGAATTGGTCAAGTGCCTCCATAGTCTTAGGATTACGTTTCAGTGGGGACACTGCATGTGAGGAGAAGGGAGAGGAGAGAGAGGAGAAAGGAAGAGGGGGGGGGGAATGAACGAACCAGGCTACTACTAGTCTAGGTTTGCTGTAAGGACGGAAGCCACCACCAAGACCAGACATTCTGGATCACAGATCATGAAAACTATGCTTTCTCACAGCCTCCTAAAATTGGTCATACTCCGTGCCTTCAGCTCCCCCCCAAGTCTCAGAAAATCAGACATTATTTGTATAACAGTCTATGTAGTTAATGATCTGTGAAAATGTCCCAAATGAAGTAACTACACTGAAGAAAAAATATTTAAAAATAACACAACATGCAACTATTTCAAAGACTTCTCAGTTTCAGTTCAATTTTTTTTAAATAAAAAAAACATTCATTAGGCCATAATCTATAGATTTCACATGACTGGGAATAGAGATACTGTATGCATCGGTTGGTCACAGATACAGTACATAAAAAAAAGAAGGTAGGGGCGTGGATCATGATGTAACCACTATGTCTCATGCAGCGCGACATCTCCTTCGCATAGAGTTGATCAGGCTGTTGATTGTGGCCTAATGAATGTTGTCCCACTCTTAAATGGCTGTGCGAAGTTGCTGGAGATTTGCTTGGCCGATTGGATGTACTGCCAAATTCTCTAAAAGGGCATTGAAGGCAAAGTGGCCTTTTATTGTCCCCAGCACCAGGTGTATCTGCGTAATGACTATGCTGTTTAATCAACTTCTTGATATGCCACACCTGTCAGGTGGATGGATTATCTTGGCAAATGAGAAATGTTCACTAACAGGGATTTAAACACATTTGGAACATTTCTGGGATCTTTTATTTCAGTTCATGAAACATGGGACCAACACTGCACATGTTGCGTTTATATTTTTGTTTGGTATAAGATGTAGTCGCCCCGAACACACCCTGTTTTCAAACTGCTTCTCCCATTCTGAACAGAAAAACATTCCACCATGGCTTCTGGCCAAACGTCTCATGGTGAGATTCCACCTTGTTTATTTTTCCCTTGGGGCAAGTCTGCTCATTGGCACAAACAGCACATTCAAAAGGGAATTATTCATGATGTGCTGCTATCAACATAGTAGCCAAAAATGAACCCTGATTGCTTTTTTTATTGCCCTTTTTGGTAATGCAGAGATTATTTGAATAACAACATATGGAAATTGATGAAGACTGCAGATATCACATTAGACCAGATGAGAGGCTGTTTTCACAACCTAATCCAAACATCGACCACAGTACACAACCAAGACTCACAGTGACCTGTTGACTAGTGACATGCAACAGGCCATAGGAGAGTTCAGTCTGACCTGAATGCTCAGCAGTAAGGTTAACCAGCCCCGTTGGGTCCGTCTGTGGGTGCCGTCGGGGCGGAGGGACTTAGTGATTCGGATGCCGGTAGTGTAAAGGCCCGTCCAAGCAGTCCTTTCCTGCCCAGGCATCCCTGACCTTTCTTTCAACTCCAAATGCCAATGAAATACTGTCTCATTCTGCCCACACACACAGGCATATATCAAAAATAGTCACGTGAGCAAGTCCACAATCACATCTCATACCACACAAACAATGTTATACATGGTGTTGTAATATACATATGCAATAAAACGACATGTGCACACCAGCAGATCTATTCCGTAATCTGGCAGGAGCTGGTAAAACAAATCGTAATTCAAACGCTAACATCAAAAATGATTATTGTAATGCTCAACTCTGGGGATAATGAGGCTCGGTAAGCAGCTCAAAATCACATTCCTGGCAGGGTTGAGTAAACACAGCCTCCATCGTGAGACAAACATGATGACTCAGGCCTGTCAGGATGTGTTAAGTCACTTTAGGCTGATGCAATGCTTAAAAAAAAAAAACGATTTAAAAAATAAAATAAAAATGGGATTCAACTGCTGTCATTGTCCATGCCTGGATTTCACATTATGCTTAGATCAAATTAGTTTTCTGTGAGGGGATGTGTGATGTCAGGTGGGCTAATGTGTCCCATCCTTTTTTCCTATCTTACTTGTGCAGGAGGCTAATAGTAAAGGTGAGCAGACAGGTGCAGATAGAGCCCTCTTCTGTAAAAAGTTCAATAAAAGTTTTGTTTGGTGGCATAATGCCATGTTGTCTCCGTTTTCCTCGTAACTTAGAATGCAACAAATTGGCCATCAAAGTAGACCATTTCTCAAACATACTGCTGCACTCTTCCTGCATACACGAGTGTGAAATTAATTCTACCAGTACTTGCTTACAAGCAAAGACTAGTTCGCAAGCATAGTGTAGCTAACTGATTCATGTCGCCTACATTCGCGGTGATCTGACGATTATCGCCCACCCCAGGATTTTTAGCAGTCGTTGATTTCCAGCAACGATCATTTTAACAAACTCCCTTTCATCTGTGGTTTTAGTTTAGCCGGCACTGTGTGATGACTGTGTTTTAGCAGAACATTAAGGCCTGTTAAAAATGGTGTTTGGCTAAAGGGGCAGTATAATTCTAGGAACAAAATTTAAAAAAAGGTGAGAATGTAACACCAGCAACAATATCATATCTAGGTGGTACTTTTGAAACGAGTATGGCTGGGCCCTCACTCCTCTGTAGCAGAGACAGAAAATGGGAGCGAGTCATTCCACCCAGTTTCACATCAGTCGAGGGCTGGAAAGGCAGTGATTTAGTCCACATCACTTCCAGGCCAGTGGGTCGAGGGTAATGTGGTTTTTGTTTCCTTGGGTACTCTGGGTGGAACTCTGTGATAGTCCACTGGTCCCTGTGTCAGTGTCCAGCTGTGCACCTGTGTCCATGTGTGTGTGTGTGTAATGTTTTCCATAGCCAACACCCTGATACAGTAAGTGGTCTGTTCCACACTAGTGACAAAAGAAATCTGGGTCAAAATAACCTGTCAGGTTGAACTGAAGACTAACGTAAAGTAAATGCATTTATAAGGGAAGGGGAAGCGACCGCACTTTAAAATTGCACATGAATTTCCTTAACCCATTGAGGTGGAAGGACATGATTTAGAAAACCATTTAAACCAAATCAATATACACAAAACATTCAGCCTCAATACATTTCACTGATGAGTCATTATACTGCACTGACACAAATGTTTAGAAATGTCTGGAAATAGAAATGGTTGTGGGTCAGTTTGTGTACACCATGTTAACCCTCAACTGTTGGGTTTCCTTTAGAGCATGCAGTATTGACAGACGCTTATCTGGCTTGACTCAAGTTTCCAAACCACCATTTCCTCCAACCCCTTTCATTCTACCATTGCATATCCTGCAACAGACGGACTGCTAAATGCAGACGCGCTACAATATCCATTTACCCCGTAATACAGTACATTAACGTGTACTCCCCAGATTCATGACTGGTCTTCTCCGTTTAATATTCATATCCTCGTTACTGCCTGTATGACATGCCGTTACACGCTTCCTCTCTTCTACCGTTTCTCACACCTCGTCTCTCAAAGGCCAACCCCTGCTGTCACATCCTAACAAGTCATTCCTATTGAAAACATCACAGTTTGCACCAGGTGCGTTCCCACAGTTACTTACTGCTACAGCCGATAGATTCCACACCTGCATTGCTTGCTGTTCGGGGTTTTGGGCTGGGTTTCTGTACAGCACTTTGAGATATCAGCTGATGTAAGGAGGGCTTTATAAATACATTTGATTAATATGATCTAGTGCAGGGGTGCGAAACCTGCAGACGCCTGTCCCGCCGTGGAATGAGTTTGACACGTGATCTAGTATTAATTACAACAGTATTAGCATGTGGTCAGAGCACTACCAAAAATGAATCAGTCAACAACCAAAAAGATGGTTTAGTGCCATCAGTGAAATCATGGTTATTGATTGGGTGAGTGACTTCATTTCAAAGTTAAAACCAGAATGATTGAGATACATGATCGGCACAGATTTCCAAGAGGTTCCCTCTACACCAGGAAATGGGCCTGTTCATCAGGAGATTGATGACTGTTTCATCTACATAGGCATGCAAATTAAAAAGGTATTTCCATTAGGTTATTCATGCGTCACTAAATTGTGGACATATGTTCTGGTTCAAGACATACACAATTATGTGATTTATATATTTGACGAGTCTGATGAGATGAAGTTCCATGTCGTCGAAAAAATTGCATTCGTTGGGGAACCAGCTGCTATAGATTAGTTACAATAGATGTTTCACACCCATTAGAAATGTATTGTTCGTACAAAAGTAAACAATTGCACTCTAAAAACCTTAGTTCGCCGATGTTTCTCTCACCCAGTTTGCGGTGGTATATTGCATAACAACTGTCTGTCACATCTGTGTGGCTTAGTGGGCGACTCAATAGAATGGTTAGAAATGGCTGGGTGTAGGGGTGGGTGTAGGGGTGGGTGTAGGGGTGGGTGTAGGGGTGGGACTAAAAGTGAAAAGACCCCCGAGCCTCGCAGACAATCATGCAGATCGCAGAACACTGCGGGGGTCTTAATCTAGGCCGACGATTGAGCGTTGATAGAGCGTTGATACGAGACTAATTGCCCAAGTAATGTTCTACATTCAATGCTTTGAGCTTTAACAACGGGCTCTGGGATTGGGGGGGGGTATTCTCTTTGTGCTATTTGGTGACATATGGGACCTTCACTTCCTCCAAACCTCCCCATCCTCCCATTCATCAGAATCATCCCATGAGACAGAGATGTCATCAATCAATAACTGGGATAGATAGCATCCGTTCAGGCCTGGTCAAGGGGGTTTTCACGTTGCCCGGGGCAGCCAGTGTGGGCATTGGTCTAGGAGGAAATTAGAATTGGTGATATCTGATTACGCCATCATTACACATGCCCGTTCCACTATCAGCACAGCAATTAACTCATTAACAAAAGATATAAAGCTGTGGCCATGGGTTTGTGAGAAAGCAACAGCATGAAAAGCATCCACAAGAAACAGAACGGTACACTAGGTCAAGCTGTCATGACCACTAAATAGGATCAAAAGCTATATTTATATATTCTCTACTCTTTAAGTGGTCGGTACATCAACCATCCTCCCCAACCCCGCTCAGACTCCACCATGCAGTGCCTTGGCCCAACGCCCACCAACATCCTTTGGCGGCCCATGCCCTCGCTGGTGATGCCACACACCGCACCTGGTCCCCCCAGGATCCTCCTGTTGTGTCAGCCAGAAGCCATAAACCCTCAAGGCTGTCCATGTAAAGCAACAAGCGCCAAGCCAGACCAGTTATGTTTCTGGGAACACTTTCAATTGGACCTCTGACCTTTCCCATGTCACCCCTGGCAAAGAGACAGACTTTCCCACTCACAGGTAGTATTACTGACCCCTCCATGTCTTCCAATGACTGTCTATCCCCTTCCATACAACAGGAAGGGAACAACATGAAGGGAATCTACCATATCTCCTTCAATATTTTGCCTTGGATGCCAAGTCTATTTTTTTGTGCTAGGTCTTTCCACTCTTTGCTAATATGAGGAAGCATGCCAGACAGGTGTATAACACCTTGGCTGGTGCTCTCCTACATCAGAATAAACCTGTTCAACTGTGGTGTGTGAAGTGTGATAGATATTTTTGTTCAGGTAATAAAATACACAGACCCTTATTTCCTTTTAATGACTGTAGAGAAGGACTACATGCTGGCATTGATGTCATTGGCTAACAAGGGTGTAAAGGGAAAACAAAGCTTGACATGGTTAACCTTATTGTCCTCCGCACGTACTCCGTCCGTGGCCTTGCTAATCATGGCTTTGTAGATCATTCTAATCCCGCTTCTTCTGGCGACAGAGAAACGTTTGCTTTTATTATTAACTAAAGGACAAGTGTCCAGTCAATAGTGTCTGATAAGAAAACACACGCACAATACTATTTATCTGGATTTGATGAGACCATGAATCTACCAATATGACAACCAGTGTTGACGAGACAGTCAAAACACTAGAAGGCATCCATCTACACACTCTTTATTCATCGAATGTGAAGCAGACAGGGCGCAAGGAGACAAGGCAGCCAACCCCCCATGTAAAATCGATTAACGTCGTAGGCACATCCCATATGGCAAGGGACACGAGGCAGTACGATCACTGAACAACAGACTTCATGACATTCTGTGAATAGTTGTATTTACATATCGTGAGGAGACTGAAAATACGCCATTGTTGCGTAACCGCTCACAACATGACTATTATGGTCCCAAATGCGCCAAACCGATATATCCATTATAGCGATTAAGTCCCACTGAAGAGTGATGTGCCATGCTACAATGACTTTCGTACACCGAAGCTGCTGCCAAAGTCGCTTTATGTCATTCGGTGGACACTGATGCTAAGATGAATAATTGTTATTGCGTAAACCCCGTTTTGTATTCTTACAATAAATCAAATAAACGTTTCCCATTGGTATGTGACTGTATGCGTAGCCTATCAATAGAGATCCGTTTCAGTTCAAATTGATGGGACTCACCCTGCCCAAATAGAGCTCGTCCAGACTACAGTCAATCCACTTCTCCACATCCAAGCGCCTTTGGAGCTCCTTTCTGTTGTACTTTACCGTGACCCGTGCTTGCCTCTTCTGCAAGCTAAGCCCCGGGTCCCTACCTGGACCCCTACTCGGGGAATGGACCTTGTTGTTACATCTCCTCCCGACCCGGTTCGCTGCCATATCCACTTCGGATCACATACACGTGCAAACAGTGGCTAGAGAGTGTAAGAGGTGCGCTATCATTTGGCAATAGTAGGGCACTACTGGAGAACTCGGCAATGGGTCCTAGTGCCACACCGATACAGGTCACGGAAATAGTTGTGCACCGAGAGCAATGTGATCAGTATTTCATTGAATTTAGCTCTGTACAATTGTGTCCACAAGGAAGTTCTACACTTTCTGAATTGTGTGATAACAATTTACAAGAAATAGGAGTTATTCAGTATTCTGGGGAAAGTACAATGACTCACCATGGTCACCACTATTTACAAATGATTTAGCCTACACATAAGGAATGATAGAGTCCTCTACTGGCCAAAAGGCCAAAGCTGTATTAGCATGGGCAACGCCATTGAGGGCTTCCACCGTTCTAATGTAGACAACTGGGTCGGACTTCCAACTTAATTGGGGCCACAGTGTCTCCTGACCCCTCCTGTCTCAGCCTCCAGTATTTATGCTGCAGTAGTTTATGTGTCGGGGGGCTAGGGTCAGTTTGTTATATCTGGAGTACTTCTCCTGTCCTATTCGGTGTCCTGTGTGAATCTAAGTGTGCGTTCTCTAATTCTCTCCTTCTCTCTTTCTTTCTCTCTGTCGGAGGACCTGAGCCCTAGGACCATGCCCCAGGACTGCCTGACATGATGACTCCTTGTCCCCAGTCCACCTGGCCATGCTGCTGCTCCAGTTTCAACTGTTCTGCCTTACTATTATTCGACCATGCTGGTCATTTATGAACATTTGAACATCTTGGCCATGTTCTGTTATAATCTCCACCCGGCACAGCCAGAAGAGGACTGGCCACCCCACATATGCTCTCTCTAATTCTCTCTTTCTTTCTCTCTCTCGGAGGACCTGAGCCCTAGGACCGTGCCCCAGGACTACCTGACATGATGACTCCTTGCTGTCCCCAGTCCACCTGACTGTGCTGCTGCTCCAGTTTCAACTGTTCTGCCTTATTATTATTCGACCATGCTGGTCATTTATGAACATTTGAACATCTTGGCCATGTTCTGTTATAATCTCCACCCGGCACAGCCAGAAGAGGACTGGCCACCCCACATAGCCTGGTTCCTCTCTAGGTTTCTTCCAAGGTTTTGGCCTTTCTAGGGAGTTTTCCTAGCCACCATGCTTCTACACCTGCATAGCTTGCTGTTTGGGGTTTTAGGCTGGGTTTCTGTACAGCACTTTGAGATATCAGCTGATGTACGAAGGGCTATATAAATAAATTTGATTTGATTTATCTTGGTGATCAGCCAAAAAGAAGAAAATGGACTACCGGTACTTATAAATGGAGATGGCCTCAATGGCGCTGCCCATGCTGTCACAGACGCTATAATAGCACAGATACAAAGATGAGTCCTCTATCTATCTCTATGAGCCTACATGAAAGCCTGCCCCTTTCTGGCCTGCAAATGGATTTTGACAAACAAATAGGTAAAAAAAAAAAAAAGAATCAGTTGTGGCCCTCGAGCCAAAAAGTTTGCCCACGCCTGGCCTAAGTGCATGAGGTATTCAAATCTTACCCTATGAGGTGTGGAGCCTTCTGGTTTTCTGTTCTACCTGATAATTATTTGCCTCCATCTGGTGTCCCAGGTCGAAATCAGTCCCTGATTAGAGGCGAATAATGAAGGGGGGAAGCAGTGGAACTGGCATCATGGTCCAAATTTAAATTTGAGGGGCCTATAGCTTCACCCTGGGATGACTTTCTATTTTCATTGGTTATTTATATCCAGAAAGCCTAAACCCCCATAAATCATTAACACAGCAGGGGATAATATTTGGTCGTTTTAAGGTTATATATAAACATACAGAACTGTCATACTGTAATGACAATGATTTGGTTGAACGTAACACACACCTAGAGGTTAATAGAGAAGTGGGCCAGCAACTAGAGCAGGGTTTTCCATCCCTGTTCCTGGAGCGCTATCCTCCTGTAGGTTTTCACTCCAACCCCAGGTGTTACTAACCTGATTTATGTTATCAACCAGTTAAGTATTTGAATCAGGTGCTCTATATTAGGGTTGGAGCAAAAAACCTAGAGGGCAGTAGCTGCCCAGGAATAGGGTTGGAGAGCCCAGAACTAGAGGGTTGCAGATTTAAATCCAACGTCAGACAGAAAGAAATATGGTCAAGAGTGGGCCAGCAATGGGAGGGTTACTGGCATCAGTGTTCTAAATGCCATCTCCTGCCGTTGTGCCCTTGAGCAAGGCACCTAATACTGTGCAGGCGCTCCACTGTGGCTGTCCTATGCTCCAACCTTGGAGTGTCTGTCTTTTTTGTACTTTTTCTTGCTCTTGACTGCGCTCTAGTGGGGTGACATACCATGTAGCACTGGATATCAAGTTTATGGCAGAAGGGTAATGGTGACATCTTGTGGTTTCTAAATCAAATGGATTCTCTATTGGGAGAGTAATGTCGACTACCTGTATTCAGGAACAGTATCTGTATTAGTCTACGACAACAACAAAATAACTCAACTAGTGATTGGATTGAAAGAATCTGAAGGCCTTACAATGGCTACGTGAATATCTGATAAGTCTGAAAGTCACGCAAAAGAACACAGAAGAGGGACATTTTGAAAACGTTAAATCTGAGTCACGCCCATAAAGACACTTGGGGCGCTTCAGCATGACTGAACGGGTTGGAACTTTCAGATAGAAATATGAACAAATAATCCTCTTTCGGTCATTGGGAATCTAGCCTGGTCTCTAGACGTAACATAGTAAATGTCAATCCGGGACACTCAAATTACTATGACTATTTTGTAGCTACTTTGCAAATACTTAGCATGTTAGCTAACCCTTCCCCTAACCTTAATCCTTTTAGCTACAACAAATTAGAATTCGTAACATATCACGTTTAGCAAATTCGTAGCATATTGTATTTTTAGAAAATTCATAACATATATAATTTGATTTGAAATACGTAACACATCATACCACATGGATGGTGGAATTCCAAAAATGAATACATACCTTACGAAACGTAATATACCTGTATTGAATATACGTACAGAATAATACGGAATGCGCTGAGACCAGGTTGAGGAATCACGTTGACTCTATTCACAACATGTATATCTGCAACGTTCGAAAACGTTTGGTGACTGAACGGGCCTTGTTCATTATTCCGTGGGCGGGGAAAAGAGCACCTCGGCTACGGTGTATTCAAGACAAAGGGAAGTCGCTTCAACAGGGAAGTAGTTTAACTTACTTCTTCTCCCCTAAGAGAAATTGCTACTTCGATCAAAAAAAAGCTTATTTGGAAAACGATTATTTACCTGGACGAAGGCTTTCACGGAAGAAAAACAACAATGAAACAGGTGTGGAGCTATGGTGTACTGTTCCTACTGCTCGCGGTACTGGTCCGCGGTCAGTTCGACGAAGAGAAACAAGGATGCGCTTGGGATGAGGACACCAACCCCGACCAAGGTCTTGACCCAAAATCCCTTGACGCTGGAGCCAGACATTTGGCTCACTTGCCAGAGATATCAGATAGCAAGGGGTGTCAGGACGCGTGCTGCGGCAACCAGGACTGTCAGCTCTCTTTGATTGGAACCCCAGCGGATGGAACACCTGAGTGTTTTCTTGTCAGCTGCATGAAAGATGGAAAGGACGTCTGCGTGTTACAGTCCGATACACAGTTCAAGGTCTACCGCAAAAAGACTCAGCCCAAGACTACAAAAGTCGAAGTTGATGCTCTTAGTGAAGATGTTGTCCCCAGGGAAGTCAACTCAACAGGTATGCATATTGGTCTTTAGGACAATGGAAATTCAGGTGCGTCATTGGCACTTCTAGGGACTGCGTTAGCCAAGTAACGCTAGACTAGCCTAGGTTTTATCAGCCCTTTGCCAATAGCCTTTTTTTGGGGGGGTGTATGGCTTATAAATTAGGGTCATTTGGCAGAGGACCATTCCCCAGCTCTGTCCTGGTTTTACAATCCTTTTTTTACCTAAGGAGTCAATGTAAATTAAGCACTCTATCAATTCAATATGACCTGGACTTTAGCGCCCCAGTCAGTTAAAATGAGAATTACTTGTGGACCATCACTCAAGTTTATACACTATTTTCTCTATTTGATTCTTCCAATACACAATAACCTCGTAGCGACCTGTGCTCATTCTTCTGGATTTCATCCTCATTATTTCTAGATCGATCAATGGTGCTGTGTTTGCATCTCACATACGCCATGCACTGCTTTGCATACAGTCCTACATTCGTAGCCAGGCCAGGTGCGTTTTACAAAGTGGAACAATTAGGAAAGAGGGGTTTATCTGTGCCCGGGGTATTGACTCCCATTGGAGTAAACAGGAAGTAGTTGTGTGTAGCAACTCCACCCAATTTCTCTGGCATGCACACTTACTTCCTGATAGGTGAGCTTTCATGGGGACTGATGTTGCTTTCAAGACAACTGGAAACTCTGAAAACGAGGTCACATTATGACAATTCGAAGCTCTAGTGTAGAAAGAGGCCCAAGTTCCCTAGTTGGATGAGCGTGAAACGATTTTTCCCCCGTCGGAGCTCGTTTTTTCCGAGTTCCCAGTTGTCTAAAACGCTCGGAAGTCGGAGATTTCCGAGTTCCCACTTCGCAGTTGTTTTGAACGCCGTAAGAGACTGGGCCAACCAGTCAACCAGGTGCACAACAGGATTGATTTGTGTAATCGGATGGAATGTTTTTCTGACGTGTAATAAAGTCGTGCTGAATGCAAATAATGTCCCAGAATATACATGTCTATAGTAATGTGTGCCAGGACACACAAACGTGCCTACAATACACGTTGTCTCTAATTTGAAATGCTATGAACCACATTGGGGTTTCGACTGTCCTATGACCCTGCTCCGTAGGTGTGGAGAGACTCTGGTCTCAGCTCATTTTGTCCTGTTTTGTTTTTCCATTCCAGCTCTCATGGTTTCACTCGGTATGTAAATCATAGGTAAATACAAGCTTGAGAGACCTACAGTAGACCTAACTCCCATCCTAGAAAAGGGGATATTTCTTTGGGAGATAGGCCCTCATCGTACATTTTTATTTACACTTATAACTTATAACTAACATCAAGGCGGTGGCCCGTTCCTGTAGGTTCATGCTCTACAACATCCGCAGAGTACGACCCTGCCTCGCACAGGAAGCGGCGCAGGTCCTAATCTAGGCACTTGTCATCTCCCGTCTGGATTACTGCAACTCGCTGTTGGCTGGGCTCCCTGCCTGTGCCATTAAACCCCTACAACTCATCCAGAACGCCGCAGCCCGTCTGGTGTTCAACCTTCCAAAGTTCTCTCACGTCACCCCGCTCCTCCGCTCTCTCCACTGGCTTCCGGTTGAAGCTCGCATCCGCTACAAGACCATGGTGCTTGCCTACGGAGCTGTGAGGGGAACGGCACCTCAGTACCTCCAGGCTCTGATCAGGCCCTACACCCAAACAAGGGCACTGCGTTCATCCACCTCTGGCCTGCTCGCCTCCCTACCACTGAGGAAGTACAGTTCCCGCTCAGCCCAGTCAAAACTGTTCGCTGCTCTGGCTCCCCAATGGTGGAACAAACTCCCTCACGACGCCAGGACAGCGGAGTCAATCACCACCTTCCGGAGACACCTGAAACCCCACCTCTTTAAGGAATACCTAGGATAGGATAAAGTAATCCTTCTCACCCCCCTTAAAAGATTTAGATGCACTATTGTAAAGTGGCTGTTCCACTGGATGTCATAAGGTGAATGCACCAATTTGTAAGTCGCTCTGGATAAGAGCGTCTGCTAAATGGCTTAAATGTAAATGTTATATTATTTTGTATTGGTGTTAATCATATTTTCATCTTGACTGAGGAAGTTCACGGTTTTACTACTCTTTGATTATAAAAATGGCACCTTTTTAAGCATGTAATTTAGGGCGACAAATGCAATGTTTCCTTGTGAATTGAGCTGATCATCGTGACCAGCTTCAGTGTTAAACTATCGTCGGCTCTTTCCTCTTTACACAGATAAGTGCCGCATGCCGATGGTAGTGGGTTCCTCCCATACAACTCTATGCACAATGACGACGACTGAACAATTTACGCAGTAAATTTACACATTTTTAAAAACATTTACTGGGAATAACTGTGCAGATGCAAAGTTTGGTAACAGAATAAAAACGAGGGCTCTTTTACTGTAATTCTGTTGTCCAACTTTGCATCTGCACAGTTTTTCCCAGTAAATTGTTTTTTAAATGTTTAATTTACTGCGTAAATTGTTCAAAGTCATCGTTGTGCATAGTTTGAAGTCAATGGTTTTCCATTTTTTTTTGTGAAATATGAGTCAGCGTAAATCTGTCACTGTGGAAGTGCCCCGGGTTAAAAGACATGCCATCTTAGGGTTAAGTATGTTTTTTTTTTTTGTCATTTTCTCTACATTTTACATTTTCTCCCTGCCCCAACTTGTGTATTGTTGATCATTATTTAATGTGCATTTAATCTCCCAAAGTCTTAACTCCTAAACTGGATTTGGCAGTAGGTGTTTTGTTTCAACTCAAACTGCCAAAACACAGAATTATTTTGTCAACACCTTTTTCAGCAGGTTTAACTAACTCTACTGCTTAGTGAATTCCCTTTTTCACAGCAATCGGTAGTGGTTCTATTGTTGCTGCTTTGCTGTAGGGCAGGGATGGGCAACATTGATGGGGGTGGGGGCCCCAAAAAAATCGGAACTCATCGGCTAGTTGAGGGACTGTCAGTGACTGACATAACAATAGAAAAACTGCTGATGCACAACAACATTTTGATAGTGCATCTTGTGTATTCTACACTGAACAAAAATATAAATGCAACATGTAAAGTGTTGGTTTCATGAGCTGAAATAAAATATCCCAGAAATGTTAAATTTCTCTCATTTTGTACACTATTTTCTTTACATCCCTGTTAGTGAGCATTTCTCCTCTGCCAAGATAATCCATCCACCTGACAGGTGTGGCATATCAGGAAGCTGTTTAAACGGCATGGTTATTACACAGGTGCGCCTTGTGCTGTGGACAAAAAAAAGACACCGTTTTATCATACAACACAATGCCACAGATGTCTCAGATTGTATGGCGAGCGGTTTACTGATGTCAACATTGTGAACAGAGTGCCCCGTGGTGGTGGGGTTACGGTATGGGCAGGTATAAGCTACAGACAACGAACACAATAGGATCTGTACACAGTTCCTGGAAGCTAAAAAAATGCCCCAGTTCTTCCATGGCCTGCATACTCACTAGACATGTCTAGACATGCATGCTCCGGATTCGACCATATTAATGACCAAAGGCTCATATTTCTGTGTGTTATTATGTTATAATTAAGTCTATGATTTGATATTTGATAGAGCAGTCTGACTGAGCGATGGTAGGCAGCAGCAGGCTCGTAAGCATTCATTCAAACAGCACTTTTGTGCGTTTTGACAGCAGCTCTTCACTGTGCTTCAAGCATTGCACTGTTTATGACTTCAAGCCTATCAACCGGGATTAGGCTGGTGTAACCGATGTGAAATGGCTAGCTAGGTAGCGGGGTGCGTGCTAATAGCGTTTCAAACGTCAATCGCTCTGAGACTTGGAGTGGTTGTTCCCCTTGCTCTGCATGGGTAACGCTGCTTCGAGGGTGACTTGTCGATGTGTTCCTGGTTTGAGCCCAGGTAGGGGTGAGGAGAGGGACGGAAGCTGTACTGTTACACTGGCAATACTAAAGATCCTATAAGAACATCCAATAGTCAAAGGTATATGAAATAGTCCTATAATAACTACAACCTTAAACTTCTTACCTGGGAATATTGAAGACTCATGTTAAAAGGAACCACCAGCTTTCATATGTTCTCATGTTCTGAACAAGGAACTTAAACATTCGCTTTTTACATGACACATATTGCACTTTTACTTTCTTCTCCAACACTTTGTCTTTGCATTATTTAAACCAAATTGAACATGTTTCATTATTTATTTGAGGCTAAATTGATTTTTTTATTGATGTATTATATTAAGTTAAAATAAGTGTTCATTCAGTATTGTTGTAATTGTCATTATTACAAATAAATGCAACTTTTAAAAAATGGACGAATTAATCGGTATGGGCCTTTTTTGGTCCTCCTTTGGTCCTCGATATCGGTGTTGAAAAATAATAATCTGTCGACCTCTAGTGTCAAGCTTGTACCGTCATACCCAAGAAGACTCAAGGCTGTAATTGCTGCTAAAAAGGTGCTTCAACAAAGTAGAGTAAAGGGTCTGAATACTTATGTAATCGTGATGTGTTTTTAAAAAAATATATATTTTGAGTTTTCACTTTGTCATTATGTGGTATTGTGTGTAGATAAGGGAAACATTTATTTAATCCATTTCAGAATTAGACTGTAACATAACTAAATGTGGAAAAGGGGAAGGAGTCTGAATACTTTCCAAATGCATTGTATCTTGAATCGACCACAAGTCAGGAAAAAAAATGTGATTTTACGGCCATATCGCCCAGCCCTCTTTAGAGCAGAGCCTTCAGAAAGTATTACAATTTTCGGGGGCTCTAACCAGAATAGAAAGAGAGGGAGGCCCCGGTGCACACTGGTGATTTGCCGGTACCATTTAATGACGCTGCCAGTTGAGGACTTCAGACGTCTGTAGTTCTTCAATTCAAACCACAGGTTCTCAATGGGATTTAAATCCAGAGACTGAGATTTGCCATTGCAAAATGTTTATTTTTGTGGTCAATTAACGATTTCCATGCGCGCTTGGGGTTATTGTCTTGCTGGAAGATCCACTTGCGGCCAAGCTTCAGTCTACGGGCGGGAGCAACCAGATTTTGGGCTAAAATGTCCTGGTACTAGGTACAGTTCATGATGCCGTTGACCTTAACAATGGACTGGTGGAAGCAAAATACACCCATAACAGCAGAGACCCAACACTATATTTTAACAGTAGGTATGGGGTTAATTTTGTCTCATGCATCCTTAAACACTGACCATATCACCGGTTTCAATCCAAGTGCCAATACCGTTTAGCAAACTCCAGGCGTTTACATTTGTTTGGATGACATGAAAATTATAGCTCTTTGACCATGCACACTGTACTGTACTCTGCTGTACTTTGATGTCCAAACGTATTAAAACCGACTACAATTGGTTCAGATTTGGTCGGGTCCAACCATATTTTGTCTTGTTTGGGGGCGGAGCTCATTAAAATAATAGCCAGTGTTTAGAATAAGACCCAAATATGCAAACAAATTGATATTGCAGATTTCTACCTTTTTTTTTGTTTACCCATTTAGGATACGTCACTATGAAGAGAATTACATTCACACCCATAATGATGCATTTCTGTGTAGTACAGCTCAAGGACCCAGGATGAACTTCCGTTACTGTAACTGTGTTAACTTATTTACTGTTGTTCAATAACCAAAAGAGACACTCCATTCTTTCTGCAGACATCTTTGAATCTTCTTTTCAGATCACATACATACATTTATTTTAATTTGCTAGAGTTACCCATCTCCTTTCTCACTCTCATCTACTAGTCCAATAGGAATTTGGAAAACACAATGCCAGAAGGCTCACATGACCAAAAGGAACCAGAGGAGAGGTTCATTGGATGTTCGTGGAAGTAAGCCTGAGCAACAATAGACACAACATAGATATGATCGGATATATACACATTAGCTCCAACCGCAAGAGCCTGACCATGAACAGTTTATTATGATGCGAGACTTTGTAGAGCACGGCTCAAGCCAACCCTTGTGAAAAATGCAGTTAATCTCGTCGGATAGAGGTCGCTTAACCGGTTTGGTATAGGGTAAGCTCAAACAATCATAACACTAGCTATGCACACGACACACCCATGACAAACACTACACCTCAAAAGGATGATGTAAAACAAACTAGCTTAGTAGTTGAGACTCATTAAATGGTTCTGATTCAGTTTTATTGTTACAACTGAGCCTTTAAAAATGACCTATGAGTTAATTCACTGCACTTGAAGAAACTTCTTGATATTTTCCAGATTGACTGACCTTCATGTTTTAAAGTAATGATGAACTGTTGTTTCTCTTTGCTTATTTGAGCTGTTCTTGCCGTAATATGGACTTGGTCTTTTACCAAATAGGACCATCTTCTGTATACCACCCCCAGCATGTCACAACACAACTGATTGGCTCAAAACCCATTAAGAAAAAAAATAATTCCACAAAGTAACAAGGCACACCTGTTAATTGAAATGCTTTCCAGTTGACTACCTCATGAAGGTGGTTGAGAGAATTCCAAGAGTGTGCAAAGCTGTCATAAAGGTGGCTACTTTGAAGAATCTCAAATATAAAATAGATTTTGATTTGTTTACCACATGATTCCATCTCGGTGCAAGAGGTGTCACCACAGTCCCTAGTTTGAATCCAGGCTGTATCACATCTGGGCATGATTGGGAGTCCCATATGGCTGCGCACAATTGACCCAGCGGGTTTGGCCGTCATTGTAAATCAAATATTGTTCTTAACTGACCTGCCTAGTTAAATAAAAAGTTACACACACAAAAGTTATTTGGTTGGCATTTACATATGGACCCATTACCAGTAAAACATGATCAAAACCTATTTCTTTCATTTACCTGCTGTGCTGTTTCATTCTCAACCAGGATTTCTATTGAACGGCGTTTGCGTCTTTTGCGTGTCAAATAAGATGCGTCAAATAAGATGCGTCAAATAAGATGCGTCAAATAAGATGCGTCAAATAAGCTTGTTGACCAATCAGGACCTGAATATGACTGCACGTCACATAATTTAACACGTATTTATTACACTATCACTCGTATTTCATATGTCACAACAAATCATCGACACATGTGCTATGATACTGGTAAAATTGTCTCGTGCACCTAAAGTGCTGGTCATAAAAAAAAAAAAGATTGCTAGCTCATGGATGCAAACAATCTGTTTAGGTAGCTATTGTTAGCTAGCTAACTATATATAGCCAGGTGTCATCTAAAATAACCCTAATTTATAAAACAGTTCTTATTTGATTAATGGTGGTCGGACCCATCTATCTGAAGCTAGCCACAATAAGAATTAGCCCCAATAGTGGACTTTGCGGTTAGCCTTCGAAATAAAAGTATGTCATTAACAGTGATGCAAATGAATACAAATAGTAGAATTATGTCATAATTGAATAGATCATGTTAAATGAGGTTGGAATGTTGTTGTTATAAAAATCAACAAATGACAATTTGTTAATTTGACAACTCTGT
Source organism: Oncorhynchus keta (assembly GCF_023373465.1). NCBI lineage: Eukaryota > Metazoa > Chordata > Actinopteri > Salmoniformes > Salmonidae > Oncorhynchus > Oncorhynchus keta. Next base: position 9,780,568 of record NC_068438.1, on the reverse strand, counting down.
TGAAATCACACTGGATTTATTATACTCTAGAATTGCATTGTGGGCAAATTTACTTCACTGTACAGCCTTACCTACAGTATGGATTGTGGATCAATGACATGGGGTATCAGTCTACTCTGACACCCAGAGAACATTAGCGCAGTAGCTCTTATTGCAGGCCTCTGAAACAACTGAATTGAGCCCCATTTATTGTCAACCTATGTGTATTTAACACTATTCCTGAGGAAAAACAATACTGCATGGGTTTTTGAGTCTGACTACTCTGAGGACGACATATAGTGTTTATTTTATTTTTACAGGGACAGTGCACATTAATCAACGTTTCAGTAAAAGTGCCGGTTTTAGCCAGCCGGCTAATTTTCAGCCGCAGTCCCTGGGCAGGTTATTAAAAACAATTACAATATAGACAATCATTGAGCAGTGAGAACGTGCAGAGCAACAGGACAAGCAAGACGTAGCATACAGACAGGGCAACATAGGACAAGCAAGGCGTAGCATACAGACAGGGCAACGTAGGACAAGCAAGGCGTAGCATACAGACAGGGCAACGTAGGACAAGCAAGGCGTAGCATACAGACAGGACAACGTAGGACAAGCAAGGCGTAGCATACAGACAGGGCAACGTAGGACAAGCAAGGGGTAGCATACAGACAGGGCAACGTAGGACAAGCAAGGCGTAGCATACAGACAGGGCAACGTAGGACAAGCAAGGCGTAGCATACAGACAGGGCAACGTAGGACAAGCAAGGCGTAGCATACAGACAGGGCAACGTAGGACAAGCAAGGCGTAGCATACAGACAGGGCAACGTAGGACAAGCAAGGCGTAGCATACAGACAGGGCAACGTAGGACAAGCAAGGCGTAGCATACAGACAGGGCAACGTAGGACAAGCAAGGCGTAGCATACAGACAGGGCAACGTAGGACAAGCAAGGCGTAGCATACAGACAGGGCAACGTAGGACAAGCAAGGGTAGCATACAGACAGGGCAACGTAGGACAAGCCAGGCGTAGCATACAGACACAACGTAGGACAAAGGCGTAGCATACAGACAGGGCAACGTAGGACAAGCAAGGCGCATACAGACAGGGCATAGGACAACAGACATACAGACAGGGCAACGTAGGACAAGCAAGGGACAAGACAAGGCGTAGCATACAGACAGGGCAACGTAGGACAAGCAAGGCGTAGCATACAGACAGGGACAACAAGGGGTAGCATACAGACAGGGACAAGCAAGGCGTAGCATACAGACAGGGCACGTAGGACAACAAGGCGTAGCATACAGACAAGCGTAGGACAAGCGTAGCATACAGACAGGGCAACGTAGGCGTAGGACAAGCAAGGCGTACAGACAGGGCATAGGACAGACAGGCGTAGCATACAGACAGGGCGTAGGACAAGCAAGGTAGCCAGACGTAGGAGGGTAGCATACAGACAACGTAGGACAAGCAAGGCGTAGCATACAGACAGGGCAACGTAGGACAAGCAAGGCGTAGGACATACAGACAGGGCAACGTAGGACAAGCAAGGCGTAGCATACAGACAGGGCAACAAGCAAGGCGTAGCATAGGACAAGCAAGGCGTAGCATACAGACAGGGCAACGTAGGACAAGGACAAGCAAGGCGTAGCATACAGACAGGGCAACGTAGGACAAGCAAGGGGTAAGCAGGACAAGCAAGGGGTAGCATACAGACAGGGCAACGTAGGACAAGCAAGGCGTAGCATACAGACAGGGCAACGTAGGACAAGCAAGGGTAGCATACAGACAGTAGGACAAGCAAGGCGTAGCGTAGGACAAGCAAGGCGTAGCATACAGACAGGGCAACGTAGGCGGACAAGCATACAGACAGGGCAACGTAGGACAAGCAAGGCGTAGCATACAGACAGGGCAACGTAGGACAAGCAAGGCGTAGCATACAGACAGGGCAACAGTGTTTCCACACCTCACAAGCTATAGACAACATGGAAAGCGGCAATACACAGCGAGGGATTATGTTCACAAATCTGATTGACATTTAGCCATGTCTTCATGCATTTTGTGAAAGTGTGATATGTGGTGCAGTTATGTGTGTCAGATGGCAGTGTATTCCAGATATGGGAAGCTCTCACAGAGAAAATGGATTTACTAAAGATGCTTTTCCTTAAGGGAACTATACAGTCACCTCTTATGGCAGACCTTGTGGATCTGCTGACATATTTTTGGGTTTTCTGTTTAACAAAAATACTGAATACAAGACATGCGTCGGTGTATTGCACAAGATTTTCCCAATTCAGGAGCTCATGCTTTCTGGGGATGTAACAATGATGATGGCTATTGGGCTTCCTATCAAGCACTTTGAGAGCCTGTTTGTAACAGACTGAATAGGTTTTAATGTTGTACAGCAAGCTTGGGCCCAACTAGTCAAGCAGTATGTTAAGTGGGGGAGTATCATAGATTTTAAGTAGAGTTTTGCTACCTCTGAAGTCAAACAATTTCGTATAAATCGGAAATTAGCTTGGTTGAATTTGGTTATTTGAATTCACTTTTTCACATGCTTTTTAAAAGAGAGTTTGGAATCAAGTATGATGCCAAGGTACTTAAAATCAGATACCACCTGGAGCTTCTCCCCTGATACATAGACATCTGGCTCAGTAGCATCTGTTGCCCTCTTTGTGAAGAACATGCAAACAGTTTTTTTTACATTGAGATGCAAACATGAGTCACTGAGCCACATTGTAACATGGACCATTACAGTAGTGAGTTCTTGTGCAGCTTGTTGTTTGCTCTTTGCATGCACATATCACTGTATCATCTGCATGCATTTGAACTTCAGACCCAGTACAGACAGAAGGCAGATCATTAATGTACAGGCTGAACAGGAGGGGCCCCAGTATTGACCCTTGGGACACGCCAACATCATAGCTAAGAGTGGGCGACAGCTCATTGCTCACTCTGACACAATGACTTCTGCCTTCAAGGCCTTGATGGATGAAATCATACATCGGGGGGAAAAGTTGAACTTGGACAATTTTGTGATTAGAATCTCATGGTTAACAGTATCAAAAGCCTTCCTTAGGTCCAGAAACACAGCCCCAACAACGCCCTCTTTGTCCATCTTGGACTTCACATTTTCCAGAAGAAAGCAGTTGGCCGTTTCTGTGGAGTGTATCGCTCTGAAGCCAAACTGCATGGAGTGTAATGTGAAGGGGCTGTTGTTGAGGTGGGCAATCTGTTGTTCTGCTACACACTTTTCAACAACCTTTGACACCACAGGTAGTATACTAATGGGCCTGTAGTTACTCACGTCAGCAGGGTTGCCCGATTTAAAGATGGCCGTTATTATGGCTGACTTCCATACCCTTGGAAACACCCCGAGACCAATAGATGTGTTGGTGACCTTAGTAATGGGGCCAATGAGTGACTCTTTGTAGTTTTTAAGAAAGTCCAGCCCAAACACATCTTTGGCTTTAGAGTTCTTTAGTGAGCTAATCACCTTGTTCACCTTTGCCTCAGAAACCTTCCTTATGATGAAGACAGGTTGAGTGTCATTCACTAGCACTGAGCCCAAGAAACCAGTGGAGGGGTTCTGTGTCCGTACCCTGACAGAGTCAATAAAGTAGGAATTGAAGGCTATTGTTATTTTGACTGCATCTTGTGTTAGATTGTTATTCACCATGAGTTCTAGTCTTTTTGCAGTGTTACTATGGTCTTTCCCTGTTAACTGTTTTTAGATTCTCCCAGCTCCGTTTAGAATTTCCCTTTGCTTCACCGATTATGTTAATAAAAAAGTTTGCCTTTGCCTGTCTGATTTCTGTCATCACCTTCATCACGCTCTACTAATTTGGATCTTAGGGCTATTTTTAGGGCATAATATCGTTCTTTCATCAATTTCCACATTTCTCCATTTAGCCAAGGAAGAGTGCTCTCTTGGCCAGGTTTGGTTTGGTTTGATTTCCTTTAGGAAACCATTTATTGTAGTCTGGATTGTGGATAGAAAAAAACTTCCACATCTGTATAGGACAAGAGATCATTCCAGTTAATTCTCTTAATTGCGTTTTCAAAGTAGTTTAATTCACTCTTGGATATTCTTAGTTGATCCGGCTTTCTGACAGTAGAGAGGTTAAACCTGCTCTTAGACTGGCTATAAGTGTCAGATTATGATCAGATAGCCCAGTAACCATATTGAATCATTTGGTCACTCTCTCTGGTTTATTAATGAACACCAAATCAATCTGTGTTTTTGAGCAGCAAGTCACCCTGGTTGGCCCTTTAACTAGCTGTGTAAAGTCAAAAGGTATTAGTGATTCGTTTGAGGGTTTTCCTACAAGACTTGTCTTCATAATTAATATTAAAATCTCCCATTAAGATGACCTCTTTCCCAAAAGCACATTCCCTAAGCATGTTATTAAACTGATCAAAAAACACACTTTTGGTGGAAGGTGGCCTATACATTCCAATAAGGGTAAAAGACATTTGGGGAGACAGTGTAACGTTCAGGCCGATTACTTTCTAGTTCATTATCACATGGCCACTCAATTTGTTTACATCGGATATGTTCTTTAATGTAAATCATCGCACCCCCCTCCTCTTCCTTCAATCCTGTCTCTCCTGAAGACATTGTAGCCAGGCACAAACGGTTTAGGCCGTTTTGATTAGGGGCAGTGCAATTAACATCCCCTCCCGCCTGCACTGGATGCGGGGAACTAATTAAAACAGCTTGTGTACCAAATGCAGAGTCAGGGATCGCATATAGCGACTTGGGTATGTTTGAAGAGTCAATCTATCCGATGCCGGGTGAGTTGAGAGAAACCATGGGACCATAGCACTCACTCACTTCCACAGCAGCGACGATCAGTGGACGTCGCCATCCACTGCCTTCCACTCCGGTGAGTATCGCTGGCTCGGTGATGTTAGGCCCAGGATTGAGTTGTGCATCCCCGGAGAGCAGGAGGGTAGTGAACAGGTAGTTTTAACAGTTTCCGATAAATGTTGGACTTGTGTTTGTTACGCCTAAGCGGTTCAGTGGAATAGGGAGCGAGGTAGACTTGGTCATTATTCAGAACATTATGGTATGCTGTGTACTGTCCGCTCCCGTGGAACGGTGAACCAATGTGTTTGGTGTTGATATTCTCCGGCAGTGGATTTGTGCCATCCCAGCAAGGACACAGTCTTGCGTATACTGTTACCCCATTTTAATTGAACCCCAATCCTTAGGTAAATCTGTGCAGTGCAATATGAATGTCAATACACACATTAGACTGACTGGGGAGGTGATTTCACACGGTCACAGTCCCGCGATAACAGCTACAACGCTAATATTTGTGTCAACTCACAGTTGTGTTCTGTGGGTGTCACGGAGTAAACTAATAGCCCATTTCATTGCTTCACATTCCAACCTTGTTTACCATTATCTAGTCTAAATAAGGTATGTTTCCACCAATTGTAACCTTCTGCATTACTTTCAAATAGGCACTTTTATTTTGAAGGCAAACGGCAAATTGTTAGCTAGATTACTTGTTGGTTATTACTGCATTGTCGGAACTAGAAGCACAAGCATTTCGCTACACTCGCACTAACATCTGCTAACCATGTGTATGTGACAAATAAAATGTGATTTGATTTGAAATTCCACTATTGTGCCTAATCCTTATTGTGGCTAGCTTCACAACACATAACACGGCCCTGTTGAGCTTCACTAGCCAGATGAAGCTAGCTGGCTGCTTATAACATTAGCTTTCGGCAACAGGGTTAAGTAGCTAGCTAGCTATTTATTTTCATGAACTGTAGTTCAATTTCAATAGGCGAACAACAAGTCATTGCTAAGAATAACGAAAATGGCTGCAGTTTCTACTGGTCATTGTTTTCAGGCTGGTTGTGTTGGTGCTAGCTAGGTACCAAGCTAAAGCTAGCTAGCTAGCTACCCCAGAAGTTGTGGTCGAACAAATAATGCTTTATTACCAACTATCATCCTTGTTCTACAACTTGGAGTCCACCTGTGGTAAATTCAATTGATTGGACATGATTTGGAAAGGCGTATGTATTTATTCATAGGTCAACCGATTGTATTTTTTTCAACGCCGATACCGATTATTGGAGGACCAGAAGAAAGCCGATTTTATTTATTTTGAAGTAATTTTTAAATGTTAATTTAATACATTTTTTAACATGTTTTTACAATACTGAATGAACACTTATTTTAACATAATATAATACATCAATAAAATCAATTTAGCCTCAAATAAATAATGAAACATGTTCAATTTGGTTTAAATAATGCAAAGACAAAGTGTTGGAGAAGAAAGTAAAAGTGCAATATGTGCCATGTAAAAAAGCGAATGTTTAAGTTCCTTGCTCAGAACACGAGAACATATGAAAGCTGGTGGTTCCTTTTAACATGAGTCTTCAATATTCACAGGTAAGAAGTTTTAGGTTGTAGTTATTATAGGACTATTTCATATACCTTTGACTATTGGATGTTCTTATAGGCACTTTAGTAGTGCCAGTGTAACAGTATAGCTTCCGTCCCTCTCCTCGCCCCTACCTGGGCTCGAACCAGGAACACATCGACAACAGCCACCCTCGAAGCAGCGTTACCCATGCAGAGCAAGGGGAACAACCACTCCAAGTCTCAGAGCGAGTGATGTTTGAAACGCTATTAGTGCGCACCCCGCTAACGAGCTAGCCATTTCACATCGGTTACACCAGCCTAATCTCGCGAGTTGATTGGCTTGAAGTCATAAACGGCTCAATGCTTGAAGCACAGCGACGAGCTGCTGTCAAAACGCACGAAAGTGCTGTTTGAAAGAATGCTTACGAGCCTGCTGGTGCCTACCATCGCTCAGTCAGGCTGCTCTATCAAATCATAGACTTAATTATAACATAATAACACACAGAAATACGAGCCTTAGGTCATTAATATGGTCGAATCCGGAAACTATAATCTCGAAAACAAGACGTTTATTATTTCAGTGAAATACAGAACCGTTCCATATTTTATCTAACGGGTGGCATCCATAAGTCTAAATATTCCTGTTACATTGCACGACCTTCAATTTTGTCATAATTACGTAAAATTCTGGCAAATTAGATGGCCCAACTGTTTTTTATATATATATATATATATATATATATATATATATATATATATATATATATATATATATACCCTGACTCTGCATGCAATGAACGCAAGAGGAGTGACACAATTTCACCTGGTTAATATTGTCCACTAACCTGGATTTATTTTAGCAAAATATGCAGGTTTAAAAATATATACTTCTGTGTATTGATTTTAAGAAAGGCATTGATGAGGAGCAGAAGGAGCACTGCCAGAGCCCTGCAAAATGACCTCCAGCAGGCCACAAATGTGCATGTGTCTGCTCAAACGGTCAGAAACAGACTCCATGAGGGTGGTATGAGGGCCCGACGTCCACAGGTAGGGGATGTGCTTTACAGCCCAACACCGTGCAGGACGTTTGGCATTTGCCAGAGAACACCAAGATTGGCAAATTCGCCACTGGCGCCCTGTGCTCTTCACAGATGAAAGCAGGTTCACACTGAGCACATGTGACAGATGTGACAGAGTCTGGAGACGCCGTGGAGAACGTTCTGCTGCCTGCAACATCCTCCAGCATGACCGGTTTGGCGGTGGGTCAGTCGTGGGGTGGGGTGGCATTTCTTTGGGTGGCCGCACAGCCCTCCATGTGCTCGCCAGAGGTAGCCTGACTGCCATTAGGGACAGTGCCTTGCGGAAGTATACGGCCCCCTTGAACTTTGCGACCTTTTGCCACATTTCAGGCTTCAAACATAAAGATATAAAACTGTATTTTTTTTGTGAAGAATCAACAAGTGGGACACAATCATGAAGTGGAACAACATTTATTGGATATTTCAAACTTTTTTAACAAATCAAAAACTGAAGAATTGGGCGTGCAAAATTATTGAGATGAGGTCCTCAGACCCCTTGTAAGACCATATGCTGGTGCGGTTGGCCCTGGGTTCCTCCTAATGCAAGACAATGCTAGACCTCATGTGGCTGGAGTGTGTCAGCAGTTCCTGCAAGAGGAAGGCATTGATGCTATGGACTGGCCCGCCCGTTCCCCAGGCCTGAATCCAATTGAGCACATCTGGGACATCATGTCTTGCTCCATCCACCAACAGACTGTCCAGGAGTTGGCGGATGCTTTAGTCCAGGTCTGGGAGGAGATCCCTCAGGAGACCATCCGCCACCTCATCAGGAGCATGCCCAGGCGTTGTAGGGAGGTCATACAGGCACGTGGAGGCCACACACACTACTGAGCCTCATTTGGACTTGTTTTAAGGACATTACATCAATGTTGGATCAGCCTGTAGTGTGGCTTTCCACATTCATTTTGAGTGTCACTCCAAATCCAGACCTCCATGGGTTGATAAATTTGATTTCCATTGATAACATTTGCGTGATTTTGTTGTCAGCACATTCAACTATGTAAAGAAAAAAGTATTTAATAAGAATATTTCATTCATTCAGATCTAGGATGTGTTATTTTAGTGTTCCCTTTTATTTTTTTGAGCAGTGTATATACTTGTGTATTGATTTTAAGAAAGGCATTGATGTTTATGGTTAGGTACACATTGGAGCAAGACAATCCTTTTTTGCGCATACGCACCGCATCGAATATTGGCAACACAGGACACGCTAGATAAACTAGTAATATCATCAACCATGTGTAGTTAACTAGTGATTATGATTCATTTTGTTTTTTTATAAGATAATTTTAATGCTAGCTAGCAACTTACCTTGGCTTCTTACTGCATTCGCGTAACAGGCAGGCTCCCCGTGGAGTGCAATGTAAAGCAGGTGGTTAGTGTTGGACTAGTTAACTGTAAGGTTGCAAGATTGAATCCCCGAGCTGACAAGGTAAAAATCTGTCATTCTGTCCCTGAACAAGGCAGTTAACCCACCATTCCTAGGCCGTCATTGAAAATAAGAAAAATATATATTTTTATATATATATATATATATATATATATATATATATATATATATATATATATATCAAATCGGTTGTCCAAAAATACAGTTTTCCCATTGTTATGAAAACTTGAAGTCGGCCCTAATTAATCGGCCATTCCGATTAATCGGTCGACCTCTACTTGACACACCTGTATTTGGCGAGTTTGTCCCAGTCTTCTCTGCAGATCCTCTCAAGCTCTGTCAGATTGGATGGGGAGCGTTGCTGCACAGCTATTTCCACGTCTCTCCAGAGATGTTCGATGATGTTCAAGTCCAGGCTCTGGCTGGGCCACTCAAGGACATTCAGAGACTTGTCCCGAAGCCACTCCTGCGTTCTTTGCTATGTGCTTAGGGTCGTTGTCCTGTTGGAAGGTGAACCTTCGCCCCAGTCAGTGAGTGCTCTGAAGCAGGTTTTCATCAAGGATCTCTCTGTACTTTGCTGTTCATCTGTCCCTCGATCCTGACTAGTCTCCCAGTCCCTACTGCTGAAAAACATCCGCACAGCATGATGCTGCCACCACGCACTTCATTGTAGGGTTCGTGCCAGGTTTCCTCCAGAGGTGAAGCTTGGCATTCAGGCCAAAGAGTTCTATTTTTGTTTTATCAGACCAGTGATACTTGTTTCTCATGGTCTGAGAGTCTTTGGGTGCTTTTACTGAGGAGTGGCTTTCGTCTGGAATAATACGTTTGTAAACGTTTCTAGACTTGTTTTTCGCTTTGGCATTGTGTGTGTGTGTGGATTAATGAGGGAAAAATGTATTTGATACATTTTAGAATAAGGCTGTGATGTAGGGTGGGAAAAGTAGAGGGGGCCGAATACTTTCCGAATGCACTGTGTGCGTGCTTGCTCTAATTTCAAGTTTATCAAAGTTTCATATCTTCAACTTCTCACATTCAGTTTTCAAATTCAGTTCTCTAAATTCAGATGAAAAACCAGAGACCACATCCTGGTACTTTGACAGCTAGGAAGGATAAGACCAAAAAGACAACATCAAGCTGAATAAAATAAAATGTGAATACATTTTTTTTAAAACAGGTTCTTGTGATGGAGGCATTTGAAATATTGTGCAAAACAAACTTATCTCGCCCATCCCTAACTCCTAGGCATGCTCTGAATCCTGAATATGTGCATTTTGTTACTATGAAGATTTAGGTAAATAAATTTGTCTTGACACAATGCGTCATTGGTTAATAACAGGGAAGCTGATCTCTGATTCGCTGAGATTATTTTCCTATGCCAAAAGTAGAAGTGCGGACCTAGTCAAGTACACTGGCTGGGAGGCGTGTGATTTAAATGTGTTTTTTTTTTTTTACACGGCACAAAGGTCAACATACTGTATCCATGGTGACAGTGTAGTGTGGGATCACTGTAATTCAAAAACATTTTTTGACTAATGTTAAAATGGGTCCCTAGCTGCCAGTTCTGAGGATCCTGCCAGTTCTAAGGATCTCCTTCCCAAGATGACGTCAGATGACTTTATCGGCAAGTTGTCTATTTCTCTCACTCCTGTTTCTTTTTATTCCTGCTGTCTTCCCTTCCCTGTACATTTAAATAGATAACTATCCTAACTGTGTTTAGTGAATGATATGCTCTCTCTCCTTCCTATTCTCTCTTAATCTGTCACTTCCTGTTCTAGTGGTGCTGACCTCCAAACTTCTTTTTTTTTTCTCCTATCCAATTAGAGCTGTGCCAGGCCGGTCCAGAAACGGGGCCGTGCCGCGCCTCCCTTCGCCACTACTACTACGACAGCTCCACCGGCGCCTGCCAGCCCTTCACCTACGGCGGCTGCCTTGGCAACAAGAACAACTATGATACCGCCGAGAGCTGCCTCGCCACCTGCACAGGTGCTCTTCAACCTCCTCACCTCCTCCCATTATTACCTGACACTACTCATCTCCCAACAGGCCTCTCCACCCAGCAACCCCTCCCTCTCTGACATTGACTTATTTTTCATCTTTCCAGTGACCGTCATCCCTGGCTCTAAGGGAAGGAAAGGGTCTGGTGCAAACACACCTACAGATGACGAGCACATTGAATATAAAGGTAACTGGATAAAGGACATATATTTCTGCAGTATGGCTTTTGGCTAGCTCCTTTATGTTGAGTTTCAGTGTAAACCATTCCCCCTGCACGATGTAGTTGGCTGTTCTGGGATCAGTCTCAAACATGTCCTTCCTGATGCCAGTTGCCTTTTTCACAAGTTGGGGTCATCGGGTTTGAGATCAGTTCTGATTGTCCCCTGCTCCTCTCCTCCACAGATGCTTGCATGGTGGCCTCAGACTCGGGCCCTTGCCGTGCTGCCTTCACTATGTTCTACTTTGACCACAGCACAAGCTCCTGCCAGCATTTCATCTACGGTGGCTGCAAAGGAAACAACAACCGTTACCGCACACTGGACGAATGCATGGCCCGGTGCACTGGGGAGGACGGTAAGGATGGACTGCATTTCAGCGATATGACACATGGGATGATAATATAAATTTTGTGGTTATGGGAGTGATTTACGTTAGCTTCAGCCTTCTCACAGAGTTCAAAATCCCCCTTGGAATTTCTCACATTTTGTTGCGTGACAAAGTGATTGAAATGGATTTCGTTGTGAATGTTTTTGTCATGGATCTACACAAAACACTTCATAATGTCAATGAAAAGAGAATTCCGCAAATGTTTACAAATTAATATAAATATTTACCCCTTTGTTTAGGCAAAGCCTACATTAGTTCAGGAGTAACATTTGGCTTAACAAATCCCATAATAAGCTACATGGACTCACTCTGTGTGAAATAATAAGGGTAGATATGATGTTTTATTACTAACCCTTCCTCTGTCCCCCATACACACACAAAGACCAGGGAGCTTTTTAATAGCTTCATAGAGAAGGGCAGTGATTGGTAGACGGGTAACAATAACAAATGTGATGTCTCTTTAAGCATAGTCAAGTTAATAATTATGCTGTGGAGGATGTATTAAAGCCACCCAGACACAACAAAGAACCAGTAGTCTTTCCGAACTGAACTGCAGGATAGGAAGGAAATGTCACCATGAGACCATTTGGTGATTTTTAAAACAGCTACGATGGCTGTGAAGGAAGACAACTGAGGATGGATCAACAACATTGCAGTTACTCCACGATCGTGCTGAATGATTAGTGCTTTTTGAGGTTGGTTCGAATATTAAAAATAAAAAAATACAATTAAACACATTTAAAAAATAAATGCACTCTGCATTATGCGGTTGAATTCTGCAACACGGAATAAAACAATTGACAAAAGTCTTATGGTGGTAGTGACCCATGACTGCTTATTACTTATTAACCATCAGTTATACACAACAAATATTTTATTAAAATAGTTGTGTGAATTATTGTTTTATTCGATGACTTTATTTCATTCCAAGTCATCTCTTCTCTATAGAGCTGCTGTCTTGACAACATCACTATTTTAGTAATTCTTCAAAGTAAATAAGCATACTTTCATGACTGCTGAATACCAATACTTTGCGAAGCGACTGCTCTCCATGTATCATCTCTCGATCTCCACATTCTTGTCTCTTTTACACAGCAGGCGTAAAAGAAACAGACCGGACAAGTAGCAATGGATTATGGTCATTGTAGTTAGTTTATCACAGAAAACGTGATCATTTTGTAGAACATTGGCCTGTTGAAAACATTGCACAGTTCGCGCCTGATCATATTTATATCTAGAGCAACTGCAGCGCGATAGAGCTCGTTCAGCTTGTAGTCCTAAAACCCGAAAATGAGTTCTCTAGTTCGTTCAGCCATTCCTATAGGGAAAGATTAAGGTTTAGGGATCAACTCCAAAAATAAGGTCTGAGGTTAACACCGGTTTAGGAGATCTTTATACGTTTTGTTCTATGACATAATATCCATAGGTTAACGTGAGAACTTGAGAGACAACTTGTTTCCATGCACATCTTTTCATAAAAAAATACTGCGCCAAACATCTTGGTTAATGTAAAATTGCGTGACTAAAATGTCGGCAACGTCAAAATGAATGACAGATTTTTTTTTTGAGCAGTCTTTGATTTAATTCTGACTTGAGGAAGTGACTACAGTCTCAAAATGGACTATTGCTGCTTTTTTTCCAAGTTTTTCAAGCGAAGTTCTTTTAAGGACGTATGCAAGCATATCCTTTTCGTTTCAGCTAGCTGAGTTTGGCTAAATGGAATTCTAATAATTGAAACGTTGTTCAATTCTGTTTTTTTTTTAAATACTAAAATAACAAACATATCAGTTAATCGCTAGGCACTAAACCACGACAGACTGAAAATAATATAAATATTCCAAAACATGCATTAAAGTAATACTGCAAAAAACAGACCGTTTTTTGCCTGAATACTAAGCCTTATGTTTGGGGAGAAGCCAACAGAACACGTCACTGAGTAACTGCCGCCTTATTTTGAAGCACGGTGGTAGCTGCATCATGGTATGAGTATGCTTGACATTGGCAAAGACCGGGGAGCTTTTCAGGATAAAATAAATGGGATGGAGCTTAGCACATGCAAAATCCTAGAGGTCAGTATGCTTTACACCAGACACTGGGAGAGGAATTCACCTTTCCTACTTGGAGACAATGAAATGTGAGCGGCCAATGCCTGCTCTCCCATTCCAACACCAAATTGAATATTCATGGTCTTCAGACTTTCAATAGTCAAGTCAACAAGATTAAATTTTGAGGGATGTTCATGTGAGGCAAGGATGAAGTGGATGTAGTGATATTTCTCTTTTCCGATTCCGTCCTTTTCACAGGCGAGCATTGGCAACACAATGGCCGTAACCGCATGACACCAGGTAAGCTAACCTTCCTTAAGTTCTAGGCTGGCTGGGAGGTTTAAAGGCTTGTGTTCCACCGGGTGTGATATAGCAGCACTTAACAGTTCTGAATACAACTTCAGGAGAGTCTCTAAAGAGGTTTGGGATTCAACTTTTTTTTTGGGGGGGGGGGTGTACTATATAAACTTGGCTTGTGCGAAGTCAGAATTTCTCATAGGAGCAGGGGCCCATCTCCTGTTTCTGCAGCTAGCGTTCTGTCCAACCCCTGGACAGAACGCTAGTCTATCGCAGGGCAATCTATCTCCTTAATGCGGAGTGCCTCAGGTCCCATTTGTACAGTTTTTGTTATGACCCGGCCAACTCCAAACCTTTCAATCTGAGGGAGGACACTAACCACAAGCCACTGAGTTGGTCTCATTGATCAAATTAGACACTTATAAACAACACCACGTGATGTGAAACCAAAGAGCGATAATGAACAGCCGATACATTCACTGAGAATATACTGTGTAGAAAACCATTAGGAACACCTTTTCTTTTGCCTCAATTCGTCAGGGCATGGACTCTACAAGGTGTCAAGTGTTCTACAGGAATGCTGGCCCATGTTGACGCTAATGCTTCTCATATTTGTCAAGTTGGCTGGTCGGCCTTTGGGACCGTTCTTGATACACAAGGGAAACTGTTGAGCGAGGAAAAACCCAGCAGTGTTTCAGTTCTTGACACTAAAACGGTGCACCTGGCACTTACTACCATACCCTCTTCAAGGCACTTAAATCTTTTGTCTTGCCCATTCAGCCTCTGAATGGCACACACACAAGCCATTTTGCAATTGTCTCGAGGCTTAAAAATCCTTCTTTAACCTGTCTCCTCCCTTTCATCTACACTGATTTTGACGTGGATTTAACGTCCAATAAGGGATCATAGCTTTCACCTAGTCATTGGAAAGTGCTGGTGTTCATAATGTTTTGTATACTCCACTACGTGTTTATTTGGACCGTGACGCTACAACTTTTGGATTTGAGATCAAATGTTTCAGCGACAGTACTGATAGAATGTCACCTTTTTGAGGCTATTTTCATACATACAGTGCCTTCGGAAAGTATTCCGATCCCTTGACTTTTTCCAAAATAAATATTACATAAGTATTCAGACCCTTTGCTATGAGACTCAAAATTGAGCTCAGGTGCATCCTGTTTCCATTGATCATCCATGAGACATTTCTACAACTCCACCTGTGGTTAATTCAATTGATTGGACATGATTTATATAGACAGGTGTGTGCCTTTCTAGGGTCCCACAGTTGACAGTGCATGTCAGAGCAGAAACCAAGCCATGAGGTCGAAGGAATTGTCCATAGAGCTCCGAGACAGGATTGTGTCGCGGCACAGATCTGATGAAGGTTACCAAAACATTTTCTGCAGCATTTGAAGATCCCTTAGAACAAAGTGGCCTTCATCATTCTTAAACCGAACAAGTTTGGAACCACCAAGACTTCCTAGAGCTGGCCGCCCGACCAAACTGAGCAATCGGGAGAGAAGGGTGTTGGTCAGGGAAGTGACCAAGAATCCGATGGTCACTCTGACAGCCCCGGAGTTCCTCTGTGGAGATTGGTGTCCTTCTGGAAGGTTCTCCCATCAGGCCTTTATGGTAGAGTGGTCAGACCGAAGCCACTCCTCAGTAAAAGGCAAATGACAGCCTGCAAGATTCTCTATTCTGATGAAACCAAGATTGAACTCTTTGGCCTGAATGCCAATCGTCACGTCTGGAGAAAACCTGGCACAATCCCTATGGTGAAGCATGGTGGTGGCAGCATCTTGCTGTGGGGATGTTTTTCCAGCGCAGGGACTGGGAGACTATTCAGGATCGAGGCACAGATGAACGGAGCAAAGTAGAGAGATCCTTAATGAAAACCTGCTCCAGAGCACTCAGGACCTCAGACTTGTTCACCTTCCAACAGGACAACGACCCTAAGCACTCAGCCAACACAGTGCAGGAGTGGCTTCGGGACAAGTCTCAATGTCCTTGAGGCCCAGCCAGAGCCCAGACTTGAAACTGATCGAACATCTCTGGGGAGACTTTAAAATAGCTGTGCAGCAACGCTCCCCATCCTACCTGACAGAGCTTGAGAGGATCTCCCCAAATACAGGTGTGCCAAGCTTGTAGCGTCATAACCAAGAAGACTCGATGCTGTAATCACTGCCAATGGTGCTTCAACAGAGTACTGAGTAAAGTGATTTTTAAATGTGATATTTTTTTATTCAATTTGTCAAAATACTTCTAGCACCTTCAAATGGGAGGACTAGATACATAAAGTGATTTAATTTCTAAATGGTAATACGGGTATTTATGAAAATACCCTCATACAGGATCTGTACTATTGCCTCATATGAAACATTTGATCCAAAATCCTGGAGTATAGAGCCAAATTAAAAGTTTTAGCTTCACTGTCCAAATAAATACGTAGGGGAGTGCACTTAATAAATAACTAAATAAATGTGTCCTTCCTTCCCCTCCAGCATTCTTCCTGGTGGCTACCTTGGCAGTGATTTCAGCCCTGATCCTGGTGGGTCTGATCCTCATCACCATCCGGCGCACCAGGCTGCAGCATGACCATCGCCGCCTCAGCGACAAGGAGGACCTGCTCCCCTACGAACAGCTGTCTGAGGAACAGCTGTCTGAGGAACAGCTGCCTGAGGAAGAGCTCCCCAAAGTGGCCACCGCACCATAAGGAGGGAGCCCCCCACCCCCCCTGCCATGGAGACACTGTCGCCTTACTCCACTGTAACTTTCCATTCTAAATATCACTGACCCAGAATGCCTGAATCTGCTGATTTGTCAAGGGATGTATTCATATACAATGGGAAAGTGTTAATTGTGGCTTTTTGTCCGATTAGCCACTGTACTAATTACTTAGATAAATTGAACACCCGAGAGGTGTTTAGGTCAGGGTGTGACGTTTTAGTGAGTGTTTAGGCCAGGGTGTGACGTTTTAGTGAGTGTTTAGGCCAGGGTGTGATGTTTTAGTGAGTGTTTTAGACTGGGTGGGATGTTTTCAGATCGTAGTGAATTTCTGCTGCTGTCATTTTTACTTCTGTTTATTTAAAAGGCTGAAATGTTGACGGGCAGTCTCCTGGTCACAGATTAAGCCTAATCCTGGAGTAAAAAACAACCTCGATGGAGAATCTCCATTTAAAATGCTTTTTAGTCCAGGATTAGGCATGTCAATGTGTGTCCGGGGAACCTCACCTGAATGTGGTTTTAAAACCCTTTGTGACCTTTGCTTTAGTTAATGAACAAACTGCTATACTATGCACTCTTTTACCTGTGACAAGTTATTTTGTACGCCGATATTCAGTGGCAAAATTGCCTTTTTTAAATCAAAATATAATAAAGTAAATTTTAATGAATGAATACAAATATGTAATGCAACATGTTTTACTTACAATTTAAATCTTAAACGTGACATGGATGACATATATTTTTCACGACTTACACTTATCCCAAACACTTATCTCCTCCATATTGAATGTAAATATTCAGTGGCTTTATTGTGGGCTTTGCTGTTCTACTTGTAATTCAGCAGAGGGATGGACGATGTCAACAGTGCGTCCTCTGTATTAACTACTGAATGCATTTAATAAATAAAATATACTGGTACTTTTTTTTTGATTGCTGAATGTCTCTTATAAAGCAAATGCTGTACAAGGCAGTGTAAAGTGCTTCACATGCATAATGATTAAAGCGTAATACATTTATAAATGAAGATGGTGACACAGTAGACAATTAAAAGTGCCCTAGGTGAAAGGTATGAGCTTTTTCTTCATGTCAACAGTTTGTCAACTCTCTCCCATCTGCATGTTTTACTAGAGATTGGAGAGGACAGGGCTGGAGTTTTTCTTACCTCTAGAGGGCAGAAGTGACCATGATGCATACCAGTGGTGGAAAAAGTACCCAACAGTCATACTTGAGTAAAAGTAAAGATACCTTAATTAATAGAAAATTACTCAAATAAAAGTCACCCAGTAAAATACTACTTGAGTTAGTCGAAGTATTTGGTTTTAAATATACTTCAGTATCAAATAGTAAAAGTATAAATCATTTCAAATTCCTTCTATTCAGCAAACCAGATGGCACCATTTTCTTATTTTTTACATTGACAGATAGCCAGAGGCAGAGTAACATTCAGACATCATTTCCAAATGAAGCATGTGTGTTTAATGAGTCCAGATCAGAGGCAGTAGGGATGACCAGAGATGTTCTGTTAAGTGTGTGAATTGGACAATTTTTCTGTCCTGCTAAGCATTCAAAATGTAACGAGTTCTTTTGGGTGTCAGGTAAAATGTATAGAGTAAAAAGTACAATATTTTTTAAAGGAATGTGGTGAAGTAAAAGTTGTCAAAAATATAAATAGTAAAGTACAGATACCCCAAAAAACAACTTAAGTAGTACTTTAAAGTATTTTTACTTAAGTACTCTACACCACTGATACATACTCAGGATCTTCCTGGTGAAGAAACTAGACTGATATTTGAGGGCGCTCCTTAAACTGACCCTATTAGTACATTTTACGTGACGTTTTTTTCTACATCAAAACATCCTATTCAGAATGATCATAGTAATGTAGGTTCCTAAATGCCATTTGTATTTCACTATCAATGTATCACTTTGCACATTTTGTCGCCATACAGAAAAGCTCATAACCTCTTAGTTTATCTTGATGGGGTGAGTCGTTTTGTATTAATTGCAGAAATGGGCTAAACATTTTCATTCTGATTTTGAAAATAACGTAGCTAATTGAGCCAACGTAATTCCATATGAATTGGTTCCAGGCCTGGGAAATAGTGATAAAGTAGGTAGTCTACTACAGAGGCTGTGGAGTGGTTCTGTGTTATGTTCCTGGCTCTTTCTCAATTTATCTTGATTCCTTGCACCCTCTCTCCTCGCCTCCTTCTCAATATCCATTGGAAGGGAGTGACGTTGGACCTTCTCCTCGAATGCTGTCGAAAAGGAGGCGCATGGATAGAATGCGAGGAACCACGGAAAGACATTGAGATAGCGCCCCCCAGTGGAAAGTTCACCTTCCTCTCCTGTTCCTTTCTGCTGAAGAGGCTCAATACGAAGCAGCTGGCCTCCTTGTGGTTGTGTCCTTGGGTACTGAAGTCCTCTGCTTTCGCTGAGCTCTAAAATCAGGCCCTAAAGACAAAATGATAAGCTCATTTCCAAACCATGTAAATCCAACTTCTCCTCCTGCAAACACACACACACACACACACACGCAATCACACTCTCATTATCAGTCAATGAGATTCAAACTCATTTCCATAAACAGTCAAACAGAATGATCATTGCAATTGTGCCCCGGCTCCGACACAAAACGTTAAGGTAACTGATGATCAAAGAGGATGGCGGGGGTAGGAGGAGAGGGGGATAGATAGAGAAACCAAAGAGACTGTCTGTCCAAGGAAAGTCCACAGGACACTGTCAGCCCTGCTTATACAGTCTAATCCTTCTCTTCTCTCCACAGTCGTGCTCCCAGGCCTGTAACCTATAACTCTCCTCATGCAGTTCCAGTGATGTGCATTATGCAGGGCTTTGTTTGGCCCGGTGTGTACCCTGGCCTTGGTAATCTCTCTCAGTGTTGTTGTCAGTGCCTGTGGTCATCTGTTTTCCATCCGGTGTTGGTGTAATTGTGCTTATTTAGCAAGACACCCCCTCTCCTCCTCAGCCCCCAACCCCTAACCCCTAACCCCCCACCCCCTTTACACCTCCACCACTCACCAGCTGCCTGCAAATGAGTGTGAGTATGGTCCCCCCTTTTCCCATTCTCCAACAGAAATGGTGTGTTAGGGTTTGTGTATCAGGACGTTATAGATGGTGTGTTGGTATTATGGCAAGGAAAAGTGAGTGAGTTTGTCTGTTTATGTGTGTGTAAGTTCTACATTCCCCCCCCCCAGCAGGATAGGACATAGGACCTGTAACAGTGGGCCAGTTCATCCCCGGTACTCCCCCTCTCCTTAAGCCTGCTCCCAACCATCACCTCATCATTAGCAGGCTGATGACAGAGCCCTGAAACTCCACAGAGCCAACCACAGGAATTGACCCCAGATCAGCCATGCCAGAGATGAGGAACAGAGGAGAGAGAGAGAGGGAAGGAAGTTATCAAAGGAGCGAATTAGAGTGAGGAAGAGTTGGAGAGGTTATAGTGTGATAATAGAAAAGCGTGAGAGACAAAAAGGGAGGAAAGACAAAGGGAATGTGAAGAAAAGCGAGAGAAAGACAGTAGGGAGGTGAAAGCTAGGAAGAGTACTTCTCCACTAAGTATGATGTCATGACTTTGGCTCTCCAGAGCGTGGAGGGGAGGTCCTAAAGGGAAGTTGATATCGTGGTGGAAAAGGGGACTGAAATCCGAGTGACCCCGGCTAAAATTGAAAGCAGTTGCGAATCCTCTGGAGGGCCGAAGTGTTTGCGATCCAGACTCCGCTCCCATTTCCCACGACACCAAGCGACCTCCACTTCTCTTTTTTTCTCCACTTCCCCTCTATTTTCTCTTTCTCTCATTCTTTCGTTGGTCCCCGTGCCTATAAATGGGAAGTCTGGTGGCATTTTGGACCGTTGGTCATGACCAGTCACACTTAAAAAGGCAAGACGAAGAGGGGGGATGGGTTCACCGGGTTGGAGTGGAAGATGCTTATAAAAAAGCGACCTTGAGAATGATAAAATGGCTATGAAACGTAAAAAGGTTTTGGCGGATGGTTTAGGAGATGGTGACGTGGCTAGACGACACCATGTCCTTTGACCCCTCTTTTCCTCCAAACACTTCCTGGTATGTGGCACTATTTCACTGATGATTTTGAGTTGTGAAAGTGTGAGAGAAAAACCGAGAGCAGTATGATGATAGAGGGAATGTGTGGAGGAGGGAAAGTGTTGTCAAAGACATATGTTGGGCAAAGTGTTGATGGGTTTATACATGTTTGTAAGTCGAGGCCATGAGAACCTCTCAGGCCATGAGAACCTCTCAAGCATAAAACAAGATTGACAAGATACAAGATATGTTACTTAATGTTAATATCATAATAACAACATATAACATTTAGCAGAAGCTTTTATCCAAAGCGACATACATTTTACATATGGACACCGGGAATCGAACCCACAATCCTGGCGTTGCAAGTGCCATGCTCTACCAACTGAGTCAATGAAGTGAAGTGAAGTGCTGTGAATGGGTATTTAGTCTATTTAACAGTATCCAAGTTAAATATGTGGCTACACCTGTATGAAGAGGTACGTACTGTGTATGTTCTCCCAACCTCTTCTTTTAGGACGCCCATTCTATGATAGAGGGCCATTGTCACGACTTCCGCCGAAGTCGGCTCCTCTCCTTGTTCGGGCGGCATTCGGCGGTAGACGCCACCGGCTTTCGAGCCTTCGCCGCTCCATTTTTCATTGATCGATTTGTTTTGTCTTGTTCCCTGCACCTGGTTTACATTCCCCAACCACACTGCATGTATTTATTCCTCTGTTCCAGCTCATGTCTTTGTGTGATATTGTTTGTGTTACGTGTTAATTGTTGACGCGCCAGACTGGTTTGCTTATACCGTGTTGTTCACGAAGATGTTTATCGTTAAACATAAATTATTGTGACTATTTTCCGCGTTTCGCACTTTTGCCTATGGACTGGAGGTTTCGACGCAGTTGGGTCCGTCTGTTGGTTTCTCCTGCCTCAATAAAGTGTGTGCCTGTTCACAGCTCTCTGCTCTCCTGCACCTGATTTCGCTACCAGTACGCACACACCTGACAGCCATAACAAATATTGGTATTTATTTTAATGCTAAATCCCGCCAGACTCCGTGTTACATCAGGGATCAGTTTATAACCTATTGTTACCTTGAGATGAACACAGAATGGCCCTT
Source organism: Oncorhynchus keta (assembly GCF_023373465.1). Taxonomy (NCBI): domain Eukaryota; kingdom Metazoa; phylum Chordata; class Actinopteri; order Salmoniformes; family Salmonidae; genus Oncorhynchus; species Oncorhynchus keta. The sequence goes on along the minus strand of NC_068438.1, from coordinate 9,758,890 downwards.
GATGGATGTACGTCTCCAAACCTCCCTTGCCAGGACAACAGACCAATCAGGGTCTTGTATCTACTGCGAGTTAAAGCCAGGTGAAATCTGTGTCGTATTCCTCATGGTAGCCAAGTCGATGTGTGTGGTAAACTTTACAGGCAATTGACTGTGTTGATGACATTAGAGGAATGGGAGAGAGGCATTCTTTATCGAGCAGCTATTCAACTCCGGGGTAGGACTCTTCAGTTTGGTGTCAAACCTGAGAGAAGTTAAGCTGTTCCAAGGTCATTTCAGTTGTGGTGAAACTGAACGACTTGGACTTTTGTCAGAATGACTCTATTGTGGTATTACGAGATTCAATCGTCAGTGTTTAGGAATGTTTCGGTGGAGATTCAAATATGTAATTAACCGCTAGTCAAACAACATTGTGCGTAGAGACTGGGAAAAAAGTTGAAGACATGCACATTTTTACTACGGTCAGTATTTCATTCTTGTGGTTATGCCGGTAATGTGGAAACAGTGTTAGTACTTTGCTTGAAATTAGGCATATGAAAAGCTGGCGATGAAACGCTCTACCCATAATGCTTCTCCTCCTCCTCCTCTCTTGACGTCTTCTCCCAGACACATGTCAGTCACACCACTCAGACACAAACAGGGAAATACTCTGGAGGGAGACATGAGTGGGGTAGACACTTTGTCGTTTGCCAGTGATGATTACAGACCACATCGAGCTATTGAGCTATTTCATTCGAGCCAATGAAAACAGAGATACCAGGGAGTTTACCTGGGGGGGTGAGTGAGTGAGAAGCAACTGTACTCTCTCATTACCCTCAGAGACACTTCCATGGTGATCCTGCCGCAGGGAACTGATGAGTAATAGATAATTGTGCAGACATAACGGATGATTCATTGTAGGCAAGGTGACAAAGTTGACACTGGCACAGTCAGGAGTTCAAATGCGGCTCCATACATTTGCACAACTATAAGATCATTTTTTTTAGTCAGTCATATGAATAATCCATGTTTACTGTTCGAAGGTAGTGCCGCTGGTTTGAACGTGACTAGCTCTCTGTATGCATATGACCATGTTGGGTAACTGAAGTCATCTAAGAGCTGGCTTTTATTTCCCCTACACCTGGAGGGATGGAGCTTCATCTGACACGTATACTTGACTGAATCATTTTGTGGTTTGAGCTGTAAGGGCTAAGTGAAACCAGATGAGTCTCCCCAGGCCAGAGGCTCGGAGTGGGTCTTTCACCACGGTTGTGGAGGTAGTGAGAGGACCCACCGCAGGGGAAAAAGATGAGAGGCTTTTAAAGGTGTGCTGACAAAGGTATTATGAACAGGGAGACAATAAGACAGTGTAACAAACTCTTCTCTCTCTCTCAAGCGCTCGCTCTCTCTCTCTCTCTCTCTCTCTCTCTCTCTCTCTCTCTCGCTCTCTCCCAGACAATCATGAAGTACACACATTCCAGACTAACCAACACATCCTAGTAGGCTACAGAGATATTTACATAAATAACTTCCCAGACACATCATCGTATGCTACGGTCACAAGACACAGGCCTCCTAACTGTCCCTAGAGTTTCTAAGAAAACAGCTGGAGGCAGGGCTTTCTCCTATAGAGCTAAATTGTTATGGAATGGTCTGCCTATCCATGTGAGAGACGCAGACTCAGTCTCGACCTTTAAGTCTTTATTTAAGACTCATCTCTTCAGTAGGTCCTATGATTGAGTGTAGTCTGGCCCAGGAGTGTGAAGGTGAACTGAAAGGCACTGGAGCAACGAACCGCCCTTGCTGTCTCTGCCTGGCCGGTTCTACTCTCTTCATTTCCCTGTTTGTGTCTGATTCTCTGCCTCAAACCCTATTACAGGGGCTGAGTCACTGGCTTACTGGCGCTCTTCCATGCCGTCCCTAGGAGGGGTGCGTCACTTGAGTGGGTTGAGTCACTGACGTGATCTTCCTGTCTGGGTTGGCGCCCCCCTTGGGTTCGTGCCGTGGGGGAGATCTTCATGGGCTATACTCGGCCTTGTCTCAGGATAGTAAGTTGGTGGTTGAAAATATCCCTCCAGTGGTGTGGGAGCTGGGCTTTGGCAAGGTGGGTGGGGTTATAACCTGCCTGTTTGGTCCTGGACAGGGCCACATTGTCTCCCGAACCCTCCTGTCTCAGCCTCCAGTATTTATGCTGCAATAGTTTATGTGTCGGGGGGCTAGGGTCAGTCTGTTATATCTGGAGTATGTCTCCTGTCTTATTCAGTGTCCTGTGTGAATTTAAGTATGCTCTCTCTAATTCTCTCTCACTTTTCTCTCTTTCTTTCTCTCGGAGGACCTGAGCCTTAGATCCATGCCAAAGGACTACCTGCCATGATGACTCTTTGCTGTCCCCAGTCCACCTGGTCGTGCTGCTGCTCCAGTTTCAACTGTTCTGCCTGCGGCTATGGAACCCTGACCTCTTCACTGGATGTGCTAGCTTGTCTCAGACCTGCTGTTTTCAACTCTCTAGAGACAGCAGAAGCGGTAGAGATACTCTGAATGATCGGCTATGAAAAGCCAACTGACATTTACTCCTGAGGTGCTGATCTGTTGCCCCCTCCACAACCACTGTGATTATTATTATTTGACCCTGCTGGTCATCTATGAACATTTGAATATCTTGGCCATGTTCTGTTATAATCTCCACCCGGCACGGCCAGAAGGTACTGGCCACCCCTCATAGCATGGTTCCGCTCTAGGTTTCTTCCTAGGTTCCGGCCTTTTTAGGGAGTTTGTCCTAGCCACCGTGCTTCTACACCTGCATTGCTTGCTGTTTGGGGTTTTAGGCTGGGTTTCTGTACAGCACTTTGTGACATCAGCTGATGTAAGAAGGGCTCTATAAAAACAATTGATTCAGACACACACACACACACACATCCTAACCAACTCGTACACTACTCTTTCCACAGTGTGAACAGGAACCGTGCTTATACAGCAAATGTCACTTGACTTGATCCAGTCACACACACGTACGCACGCTCACACGCACACACATACAGAGACAGAAACAGGCACACACAGATACATAGCTGCAGGAAGTAGGGGTGCTGCACCCCCTGAAAATCGTAATGAAATGAAAAAATATATATTACAAAAATTGTAATGTATTTTTCACAAAAGTAGTGCACTGGGCCTTTAAATGTCCTGTATTAGCGGACCGATATAGCCGTCTGCAGCGTGGACAAAACCTTTTTTCCAGCCCCCCCAGAGAGAAACATACACACGTAGTATATGCCAATACCAGGAAAGAGAGTGACAAACAGTTAGGGAATGTCTGCCACTTAGGGGGGCTTAAATCGAGGGCCCGCCTTCTGTTAGGGGAGCCTGCTGTATTCAATTAGTGTGTATTCACCACATCATGAAAACACATGTCCCTTTCCCTGACCTCCTCTGGGTCTTTTAACCCTTTCTCTATCCTGATGTAGGTAGTCACGTGTTGTCCTCTGTGTTAGTGTCACACCCTGGTCTGTTTCACCTTATGCTTGTGCTTGTCTCCACCCCCCTCCAGGTGTCGCCCATCTTCCCCACGTATCCCCTGTGTATTTATACCTGTGTTTTCTGTCTGTCTGTGCCAGTTCGTCTTGTTTCTTCAAGTCAACCAGCGTTTTTGTCTCAGCTCTTGCTTTTCCCCAGTCTCTCTTTCCCGCCCTCCTGGTTTTGACCTTTGCCTGTCCTGACTCTGAGCCCGCCTGCCTGACCACTCTACCTGCCCCTGACCCTGAGCCTGCCTGTCGTCTTGTAACTTTGTCCCACCTCTGGATTATTGACCTCTGCCTGTCCTTGACCTGTCTATCGCCTGCCCCTGTCGGTTTATTAAACTATTGTTTATTCAATGTTGTCTGCATCTGGGTCTTGCCTTCAAAACCTGATCGGTAGAGCATGACGCATGCAATGCCACGATCGTGGGTTTGATTCCCGCTGTGGGCCACCCAAACAAATAATGTTTGCATGCATGACTGTTAGTCGCTTTGGATATGTAATAATAGGAGCTCTCCTATTGTCTGATGGGTTATTGCTGTCTCAGCGATTAGCAACCACGACTGCAGACCGTCTTGTTCTCCCAGACTCCAACATCTGTCACGAGATTCTATCTCTGTCGGCCTCCCTTTCTCTCTCTCTCTCTCTCTCTCTCTCTGTTTCTTTATCCCAATGTTCCCATATCTGGTGAACTGGAGCCAGCATCCCTGCATGGTGAGAGTAGTAATCAAAGCATTGGGTTCTTATTCGTCCTCGTATGACATCAGAGGGTGATGTCATCTGCCAAATTAGACACACAGTTAGAATGTTCTACCACAGCCCTCTCTTTTCCCCAAAGAGACCCTATAAAGTACACATCTTAATGTTTGTTCTAATCATACGGAACTGAGAGACAAAGGAAAGTGATGATGTGCAAAATAGTTTGGAGACACAGTTAAGCCATCTTGATAAACTAATCTGTCTGTCGCTATCTTTCCATCTCTTTGTTTTTCACTTAGTCTCACAATCTTTCTCCCCCTATCTCAAATCTGTTCACTCCTTCTCCATCGCTCTCCCCAATTCCTTCCCCTCCTCCCTCTCTTCCTCTCTTCCCTCTCCCTTGCTCTCTCCAGCCTCATGCTAGAGGATGTGACAGTGTGTGTGGGGTGGAGACTGTTCATCTCTTCCCCCTAACCTCTACCCCACACGCCCTCCCTATGACGCTACAAGCTTGGCACACCTGTATTTGGAGAGTTTCTCCCATTTTTCTCTGCAGATCCTCTCAAGCTCTGTCAGGTTGGATGGGGAACGTCGCTGCACAACTATTTTCAGGTCTCTCCAGAGATGTCCCAGCTCTGGCTGGGCCATTCAAGGACATTCAGAGACTTGTCCCGAAACCACTCCTGCGTTGTTTTGGCTGTGTGCTTAGTGTCATGGTCCTGTTGGAAGGTGAACATTCGCCCAAGTCTGGGGTCCTGAGTGCTCTGGAGCAGGTTTTCATCAAGGATCTCTCTGTACTTTACTCCATTCATCTTTCCATCGATCCTGACTAGTCTCCCAGTCCCTGCCACTGAAAAACATCCCCACATCATGACGCTTTACCGTAGGCATGGTGCCAGGTTTCCTCCAGACGTGACGCTTGGCATTCAGACCAAAGACTTCAATCTTGGTTACATCAGACCAGAGAATCTGGTTTCTCATGGTCTGAGAGTCTTTAGGTGCCTTTTAGAAAACCCAAGCGGGTTGTCATGTGCCTTTTACTGAGGAGTGGCCTCCATCTGGCCACTCTACCATAAAGGCCTGGTTGGTGGAGTGCTGCAGAGATGATTGTCCTTCTGGAAGGTTCTCTCATCTCCACAGAGGAACTCTGGAGGTATGTCAGAGTGACCATCAGGTTGTTAGTCATCTGTCTGACCAAGGTCCTTCTCCCCCGATTGCTCAATTTGGCCAGGGCGGACAGCTCTAGGAAGAGTCTTGGTGGTTCGTAACTTCCATTTCAGATCAGTGCCTCGACACAATCCTGTCTCGGGGGCTCTATGGACAATTCCTTCAACGTCATGGCTTGGTTTATGCTCTGACATGACTGTCAATGATAATAATAATAATAATAATAATAATAATAACTGTCAACTGTGGGACCTTATGTAAGACAGGTGTGTGCCTTTCCAAATCATGTCCAATGAATTGAATTTACCACAGGTGGACTCCAATCAAGTTTTAGAAAAATCTCAAGGATGATCAATGGAAACATTATGTATTAAACAGGATTATGTATTATTTCTTACAATGTTCAAACTGAAATGGTCCACCCACACAGACAGTGAGGTGAAGAAGACGCAACAGTGCCTCTTCAACCTCAGGAGGCTGTCACCTAAAACCCTGACAAACTTTTACAGATGCACAATTGAGAGCATCCTGTCGGACTGTATCACCGCCTGGTACGGCAACTGCACCGCCCTCAACCGCAAGGCTCTCCAGAGGGTAGTGCGGTACAGGTGCATCAAAGCTCGGACCGAGAGACTGAAAAACAGCTTCTATCTCAAGGCCATCAGATTGTTAAGCAGCCATCACTAACTCAGAGAGGCTGCTGCCTACATACAGACTTGAAATCATTGGTCACGTTAATAAATGGATCATTAGTCACTTTAAATAACGCCACTCTAATTATGTTTACATATCTTACATTACTCATCTCATGTGTATAAACTGTATCTTATACCATCTATTGCATCTTGCCTATGCCGCTCGGCCATCGCTCATCCATATATTCATATGTACATATTCTTATTCCATCCCTTTAGATTTGTGTGTATTAGGTAGTTGTTGTGGAATTGTTAGATTACTTGTTAGATATTACTGCACTGTCGGAACTAGAAGCACAAGCATTTTGCTACACTCGCATTAACATCTGCTAACCATGTGTATGTGACCAATAACATTTTATTTTATTTTTTATTTTGACCTGAGCTCAATTTTGAGTCTCATAGCAAAGGTTCTGAAAATTATGGAAATAAGGTATTTCATTATTTTTTTTATATACATTTGCAAACATTTCTAAAAACCTGTTTTTGCTTTTGTTTGTAGATTGATCAGAATTTGTATTCATTTAATCCATTTTAGAATAAGGCTGTAACGTAACAAAATGTGGAAAATGTCAAGGGAATGCTATCCGAATGCACTGTACATGGGGTTCAAGTAGCTGTGAATGCTCATGTCAGAGAGGCTTTCCTTAGAAGCGCTTCCTGATCCACACTTTATGGGTGGTCAGTAATCATATGGCTCTGCACAGCTGCCCCCACCAAGAAGACCTCAGGGACTAGATTACAGACAATTAGTACAACTCCACCAGGTCCACTTATGCAACTCTTCCCTTTGTAGACTAATGGCCACAACTGTTTGGGGAGTTATTTTTTAAAGTGTGTCAGTGTAGTGTGTCTTGGCCCTGTTGCTAATGTGTAGATTTATCCTCATTAAGGTTTGGATCCCATGTGGGGTGATACCCCCATGGCGCACCTCAACTCCAACATTTTCAGACACCATTTAAGAGTGTGAGGGTCTTGAGGTAGAGGAGAGGGGGTATAAGGACAGGGGTGCAAACACTGTAACTGCCACCAGCTGTGGCAATAGAACACAATTGGCAATGCACTTCTTATGCCCCTGTTGTCATAGCAATGGGTGAAAGGGAGGGCAAAGGGGTCATTTTGCTGAACTTCGGGGTCCTCGGCAACCCACTGCTGGACGGTGAGCATCGTCTTCTAGTCTCAAGATGCACGGGGCAGGAAGTTGGGGGACTGTTTTCTTGGCCAAAGGCTACAACCTTTTCCTGTTGTTGGTCTGGTCACTGCATGCTCAGGCCTGGGGTCGATGGGCCCTGTGTCGGTTACCATGCTCATTGTCAAAATATAGTGTCAACGCTACAGTATGAGCCGCACAAAAGCTGAAACTGGGAAAGCCCATGTGTGCATTACACTCTTAGAAATCAAGGTGGAACCAAAATAAGATTATTGAGAGCGATGCCATAGGGAACCATTTTAGGGTATCTGAAGAGCCATACAAAAATCCAAAATGAGAAACGTTTCAGCTCTCCAGGACTGGAATTGAATAGTCCTGCTGAAGGGTTTTAAGTCTTATTTGCATATATCCCAGGGTGCATTTTGAGTGAATTTTAGAGTTAACAGTGCCACCTAATACTGTGTTTGTTGCATTCATCTTCAGTTCTGTGACTTTCGCCAAGTGAGATCCTAGGTGAATAAGGGTGTTATTAAAATGTTATTATTTAAGACAATACAATACATTTTTTCATAAGGCCTTCTTTTGGGGGCCTGGTTTTAGCCTAGCACAGTGACCTGAAACTCGTCGTTTACAGGCAACATCAGGCTTGGAAGTCACATTATGCTGGCTCGCAAAATGATGTGTAATTCCTATTCAGCCAAAGTGTGGATATCCAACATTATACATTTTTATTCACCCGCAACTTGCATTCGAAATGACTGTCAGGGTCCGTAAAAATAACATATGAGAACGTCTTAAATATCTAAACTGGAACAACCATTTCAATAGCGGGTGCAATAAGTCCAGGTAACAGATTGGAATAGTTTAGAAAAATTTACAACACTAATTAGTCTGTCAACATATGTATCAAAAACTACAAATTCTAAAAAATCAACCTGCGATAGTGCATGCTGAGAAATATGATAATGATGGGCTTTTGGTTCAATTCTGGTTATTAACACTAACACTGAGCTTCTTTTACACCACTGCATATTGAATCATCATGATGATGTGGTTGTTGACACTTTGCTTCTTGAAAGTCCAATATCTTTCAAACTTGACTGCTGACACGCAAAACATTTTGGGACTGTATCAACAGTGAACTAATGACAAAAATTACCAAAATATTGTTTTTTTGAGTGGAGTTTTCCTTATCAGGTAAGAGATCTCCAAGGAACCTTAAGAGCTGAGGAAGAACCATTTAAGAACCTTTATTGTTTTTCAGTGTAGGGAAAGGGGAGGGGTTACTTAAAAACAAAAAAACATGGTATAGTTTTTTCCAAGACCCAGAGTTCTCTCTGAATAAAATGATTACTGCTTGTTCTTATCTGCTCTGGAGATTCTAATGTGAAACATGACACTAATTATTTTACGTGCTTGGTAAGCTAGTTGTTGAAGGAACATGTTCTCCTAGATAGCATTCATCACATCAGAAGACAATGAAAAAACTTATCAGCATTTTAACTTCCATCTTGAGAAAAAAGTTGTTCAGAGGGATAGGAATTTGGACACCGGTAATGTTAAGTAACAAGAACAGCCACATCTGAATTGTTGCGTCACTTGTTCTTGAAATGACAAACAGCAGAGGACAAAATTACATGGCCGCTTCCACTGACACTGTTCCCCCCAAACTTCTCAAAATATCGGCCTAACTACAGCCTCTGTCGGAGGCCTGTAATTTCCTCCACTGAAACAGGCCTAGAGCTAGTGACTGGCAGCTGTGTGTGTTCCCTAGCATGTGCTCGGACTCATCCAGGTAACCTATGCAATCCCTCCTCAGGGATGTTCAGCTGACATTTTAAAATCCAAAAACCCTTCCAGCAGCTCACTCACCTTATTACTCCAGCCAAACTGTCACACCTCGGCTGTTGCTACAAGTCTGACGTGATGACTGGTTTCCCACGGCAGGTGTCTGACAGGGTGATTAGTCAAAGGGCCAATCCCTGGCTTCCCAGGCTGAGAGCTGACCTGTGCTGCGAAAGCGGGTGTGTCTGTGTAAACCTCTGGGTACAGTAGTCACCCGAGGGCTGCCACTCAGTCACACATCATAGTGCGGATGGAGCTCTGTGCAGTTAAACAGCTACGGGTCAATGCCAATGACCAGGCAAGGGTAATTAAGAGTAACATGAGCCTGCTCTCCTCTGGGCCCGGACAGTGCTAGCTGCTAGTGGTAACAAGGCTCACAGGGCCAAGCAGGGGCTAAAAACCACCGCAGTGTATATGTAAGTCATTGGGATGCGTGTGGCTTTGGCTGGGCCCCGGGCCTAATCTACGGGCTTGCTCCAGTCAAGCACTTTCAGCTGTGGTGGAGATGGAGCGTGTGTTTTTTCCCCTCCACTCTGCGGCTGGTGGTTTACGTTTGGCAATGCTGGCTGCAGAGACGCTGGCTGTAGTCCTGTGATATTTCAACATAGTGGAATGAATGATATTCTAACTCCGGGGGCCAGAGATTCCTCTCTTTAATCACCATTCCTGCTGTTCATTTTGATCTCGCTCTGTACTTTGAGGTGCATATTAAAAAGCTATATCTAAGACCATATGGACCTGTTAGAGTAGTATTGTTGCATGGTGAAATATGTAGCCTTTCCTCTCCTTCAACGCCTGTCCTGTACAATTCTCCTACCCTCTTTCCTCCTTAGCTATTCAGCAGCTTCAGCGCAAGCAGGTCAGTCGTTGAAACAATCCTAAACCATATTACGACTTCTGTTTGGCTTCCCTCTCCTGACCTAGAATGGAATGCAGGATTCTCTGGCTAGTTTTGACTATTGGGCTTGAAAGCCTCTACATGGTTAAAGCGCCAGTCACCCATCAGACATCTGAAGACCGCCTCTGGCCCAGCTTCCTGCTAGCTTCCTGTTTCTACCCAAGATTCACTGGAGTGGAGCGTCATGGGATGGTATTACATATCAGCTATATCTGAACTCCAGAATGTTCTGTGGAATCACTTAGTTTTTAGCTGTCTGCTGCAAATTCCGTCTGGTCGTCAGAGTCAGACTGGGTCGGATGCGTCAATGTGACCTGCTGGGCCTTCAACAGTAATGATATGGGAAACAGTTCCACATGGCTGTAGTGTGTGATTACTCTCTCCTCTTCCATCCTATCATCTCTTCCCTCTGCTCAAACCTTCTCCAACCTATCTCCTGATTCTGCCTCCTCAACCCTCCTCTCCTCCCTTTCTGCATCCTTTGACTCTCTATGTCCCCTATCTTCCAGGCCGGCTCGGTCCTCCCCTCCCGCTCCGTGGCTCGACGACTCATTGCGAGCTCACAGAACAGGGCTCCGGGCAGCCGAGCGGAAATGGAGGAAAACTCGCCTCCCTGCGGACCTGGCATCCTTTCGCTCCTCCTCTCTACATTTTCCTCCTCTGTCTCTGCTGCTAAAGCCACTTTCTACCACTCTAAATTCCAAGCATCTGCCTCTAACCCTAGGAAGCTCTTTGCCACCTTCTCCTCCCTCCTGAATCCTCCTCCCCCCCTCCTCCCTCTCTGCAGATGACTTCGTCAACCATTTTGAAAAGAAGGTCGACGACATCCGATCCTCGTTGCTAAGTCAAACGACACCGCTGGTTCTGCTCACACTGCCCTACCCGGTGCTCTGACCTCTTTCTCCCTCTCTCTCCAGATGAAATCTCGCGTCTTGTGACGGCCGGCCGCCCAACAACCTGCCCGCTCGACCCTATCCCCTCCTCTCTTCTCCAGACTATTTCCGGAGACCTTCTCCCTTACCTCACCTCGCTCATCAACTCATCCCTGACCGCTGGCTACGTCCTTCCGTCTTCAAGAGAGCGAGAGTTGCACCCCTTCTGAAAAACCTACACTCGATCCCTCCGATGTCAACAACTACAGACCAGTATCCCTTCTTTCTTTTCTCTCCAAAACTCTTGAACGTGCCGTCCTTGGCCAGCTCTCCCGCTATCTCTCTCAGAATGACCTTCTTGATCCAAATCAGTCAGGTTTCAAGACTAGTCATTCAACTGAGACTGCTCTTCTCTGTATCACGGAGGCGCTCCGCACTGCTAAAGCTAACTCTCTCTCCTCTGCTCTCATCCTTCTAGACCTATCGGCTGCCTTCGATACTGTGAACCATCAGATCCTCCTCTCCACCCTCTCCGAGTTGGGCATCTCCGGCGCAGCCCACGCTGGGATTGCGTCCTACCTGACAGGTCGCTCCTACCAGGTGGCGTGGCGAGAATCTGTCTCCTCTCCACGCGCTCTCACCACTGGTGTCCCCAGGGCTCTGTTCTAGGCCCTCTCCTATTCTTGCTATACACCAAGTCACTTGGCTCTGTCATAACCTCACATGGTCTCTCCTATCATTGCTATGCAGACGACACACAATTAATCTTCTCCTTTCCTCCTTCTGATGACCAGGTGGTGAATCGCATCTCTGCATTTCTGGCAGACATATCAGTGTGGATGACGGATCACCACCTCAAGCTGAACCTCGGCAAGACGGAGCTGCTCTTCCTCCCGGGAAGGACTGCCCGTTCCATGATCTCGCCATCACGGTTGACAACTCCATTGTGTCCTCCTCCCAGAGCGCTAAGAACCTTGGCGTGATCCTGGACAACACCCTGTCGTTCTCAACTAACATCAAGGCGGTGGCCCGTTCCTGTAGGTTCATGCTCTACAACATCCGCAGAGTACGACCCTGCCTCACACAGGAAGCGGCGCAGGTCCTAATCCAGGCACTTGTCATCTCCCGTCTGGATTACTGCAACTCGCTGTTGGCTGGGCTCCCTGCCTGTGCCATTAAACCCCTACAACTCATCCAGAACGCCGCAGCCCGTCTGGTGTTCAACCTTCCCAAGTTCTCTCACGTCACCCCGCTCCTCCGCTCTCTCCACTGGCTTCCAGTTGAAGCTCGCATCCGCTACAAGACCATGGTGCTTGCTTACGGAGCTGTGAGGGGAACGGCACCTCAGTACCTCCAGGCTCTGATCAGGCCCTACACCCAAACAAGGGCACTGCGTTCATCCACCTCTGGCCTGCTCGCCTCCCTACCACTGAGGAAGTACAGTTCCCGCTCAGCCCAGTCAAAACTGTTCGCTGCTCTGGCTCCCCAATGGTGGGACACACTCCCTCACGACGCCAGGACAGCGGAGTCAATCACCACCTTCCGGAGACACCTGAAACCCCACCTCTTTAAGGAATACCTAGGATAGGATAAAGTAATCCTTCTCACCCCCCTTAAAAGATTTAGATGCACTATTGTAAAGTGGCTGTTCCACTGGATGTCATAAGCTGAATGCACCAATTTGTAAGTCGCTCTGGATAAGAGCGTCTGCTAAATGACTTAAATGTAAATGTAAATTATTATCAATGAAAAAGTATAGGATTATTGGTATTGCAATAGTAAATCAAAGACGGTATTTGATGACATAACAGATCAAGGAGCACAGAATATGGTCATCATGTGGAACTACAGTAGTTTGAGCTGAGCTTATTTTATTGACAAAGCACTGTAATCATTTGACATTCTGTGACTCTTAGCGTGGGTATCCGCTCCAATGTGTTACTGGCTCCTCATTTGAACGGAAATGAAAAAATGTCTCATCTGTGGCACCAAAGACTCACATGAACGGAGCAAACATGACATTTCTCTTTATCTTCCCAAAATAAACCTTGTGCCCATGCAGACTGGTAAACTCCTGGTCAGTCTGATCCTTTTCAAAGCAGGTATGCTGTTTGTTTGTGTTGAAGTCAGATGTGCCTTTGGAATGTCTTACACTTCCCCTCCTCGACCCTTTCTCCCCACACTCTCATTATGCTTAGTGGGTCTCAGGGCCATTGCACGTGTTTGTGTTCAGTTGTGCATGACTGAATGTGCTTGAGTGTCTACGCGCATACAGTGTACAGTACGACAGAGTGTGCAAATATGGACCTCTTAAAACGTGGGTCTTTTGTAACACAATGTTTCATTGTGTAACGTTCGTCGTTGGAATGAGGTGAGGACCAAAGCGCAGCGTGGTACGTGTTCATCATATATTTAATAAACCGAGAACACTAAACAAAATAACAAAAGGGGAAACGAAACGAAACAGTTCTGAAAGGTGACATACACATAACAGTACATAATCACCCACAACTCAAAGGCTGAAACCGGGCCACCTAAGTATGGTTCTCAATCAGGGACAACGATTCACAGCTGCCTCTGATTGAGAACCATGCCAGGCCAAACACAGATATCCCAAATCATATTTAAAAAGAACATAGACAACCCACCCAACTCACGCCCTGACGATACTAAAACAAAGACATAACAAAAGAACTAAGGTCAGAATGGGACACATTGGAGATCTTTAAAGCATTCCAATGAGTGTGTAGTTCTGTGCATGTGCACACACAACAACAGTGGCTTGGCTCTGGATACCAAACCAACTTATGTCTCAGAATGTGTGGCTTCTGTACACTTGAGCAAGATCCTTCACCAGCACTATAGACCCCCCAAAATTCTGGGTTGTGCTGCAAAACTGCACACTATTGTTTGGGGAAAATCATGGCAATTTAGGGATATTTAGGGATATGAGGCAATTTAAGCTATGTGGGAATTTCAAATGTGTTAAAATTCTCATGTAGAATGAAAAGCTCATATGATTAACAATACATTTTCATCAGATTTCTATTTATTTTGTATCAGAGTACATCAGTTGACTATGGGAAGGGTATGAGTGAGGACTCACAGCGTTTCACCTAGCTTATGTTGCTATGTCTGAACCGTGACTGACTCACACCGTATTAGGGCGATTTTGCTAGTATAGGCTTTTAATGTGGTTCAGGGGTAGATTCTCTAAAACGATGTTGGAGGCGGCTTATGGTAGAGAAATGAACATTCAATTTTCTGGTAACAGCTCTGTTGGACAATCATGCAGTCAGCCTGCTCCCTCAAAACATGTGACATCTGTGGCACTGCACATTTTAGGATGACCTTTTATTGTCCACAGCACAAAGTTCACCTGTGTAATGATCATGCTGTTTAATCAGCTTCTTGATATTCCATACTTGTCAGGTGGGTGGATTATCTTGGCAAAGGCAAAATGCTCACTAACAGGGATGTAAACAGATTTGTGCTAAAAATGTGAGAGAATAAGCTTTTTGTGCTTATGGAACATTTCTGGGACCTTTATTTCAGCTCATGAAACATGGGGCCAACACTTTACATGTTGTGTTCATATTCTTATAGTTAAGGACCTAATGAATTGATTTCAATTAACTGATTTCCTCATATGAAATGTAACTCAGTAAAATCTTTGAAATTGTTGCATGTTGTGTTTATATTTTTATTCAGTATATACTGTATATAGTGTTTATTTACAGTCGGGCCTCAACTTACTATTGAGAGTAAAAATAGTCGCTAACAGTCATTCAATTAACAATGTTTTGATTGGTAGTTAGTCTAGCCAGCCTAAACAACTGTACTTTCCCTCTTTTCAACGCTTTCCTGTCAATATTCTTTCATAAACCGAATCAGAATTGTTGGGGCAAATGCCAGCTTGCCACACATTTGCCGGTGGCCCTGCTGTGCCGATCTCTGCAACATGGATAGATAGAAATCACCACATACATACGCTACAAATATAGAAACATATCCTATATGCATGTTCTATTATCTCAACATTTCAAGTTAGTATTTTGAAATGTTAAGTTAGTGTCTAAAAATGTCAACTTAATATGGCACATTTTTTTGTTAGCATCTGGAAATGTTGAGATAGTATCTGGAAATGTTGAGTTAGTATCTAAAAAAAATGTAGATAGCATCTCAAGATTTTTCGATAGTATCTTGACTTTTGAGACGGTATTGATATTTTTTTTTGTTTTCGTGGGCGGAATGGGCTTGCCTAGCCAGGAGTTCTTCCAGGACCTGATTAGAAAAAATGACCTGATTGGAAAACATTTACATTTACATTTAAGTCATTTAGCAGACGCTCTTATCCAGAGCGACTTACAAATCGGTGCATTCACCTTATGACATCCAGTGGAACAGCCACTTTACAATAGTGCATCTAAATCTTTTAAGGGGGGGGGGGGTGGTGAGAAGGATTACTTTATCCTATCCTAGGTATTCCTTAAAGAGGTGGGGTTTCAGGTGTCTCCGGAAGGTGGTGATTGACTCCGCTGTCCTGGCGTCGTGAGGGAGTTTGTTCCACCATTGGGGGGCCAGAGCAGCGAACAGTTTTGACTGGGCTGAGCGGGAACTGTACTTCCTCAGTGGTAGGGAGGCGAGCAGGCCAGAGGTGGATGAACGCAGTGCCCTTGTTTGGGTGTAGGGCCTGATCAGAGCCTGGAGGTACTGAGGTGCCGTTCCCCTCACAGCTCCGTAGGCAAGCACCATGGTCTTGTAGCGGATGCGAGCTTCAACTGGAAGCCAGTGGAGAGAGCGGAGGAGCGGGGTGACGTGAGAGAACTTAGGAAGGTTGAACACCAGACGGGCTGCGGCGTTCTGGATGAGTTGTAGGGGTTTAATGGCACAGGCAGGGAGCCCAGCCAACAGCGAGTTGCAGTAATCCAGACGGGAGATGACAAGTGCCTGGATTAGGACCTGCGCCGCTTCCTGTGTGAGGCAGGGTCGTACTCTGCGGATGTTGTAGAGCATGAACCTACAGGAACGGGCCACCGCCTTGATGTTAGTTGAGAACGACAGGGTGTTGTCCAGGATCACGCCAAGGTTCTTAGCGCTCTGGGAGGAGGACACAATGGAGTTGTCAACCGTGATGGCGAGATCATGGAACGGGCAGCTCCGTCTTGCCGAGGTTCAGCTTGAGGTGGTGATCCGTCATCCACACTGATATGTCTGCCAGACATGCAGAGATGCGATTCGCCACCTGGTCATCAGAAGGGGGAAAGGAGAAGATTAATTGTGTGTCGTCTGCATAGCAATGATAGGAGAGACCATGTGAGGTTATGACAGAGCCAAGTGACTTGGTGTATAGCGAGAATAGGAGAGGGCCTAGAACAGAGCCCTGGGGGACACCAGTGGTGAGAGCGCGTGGTGAGGAGACAGATTCTCGCCACGCCACCTGGTAGGAGCGACCTGTCAGGTAGGACGCAATCCAAGCGTGGGCCGCGCCGGAGATGCCCAACTCGGAGAGGGTGGAGAGGAGGATCTGATGGTTCACAGTATCGAAGGCAGCCGATAGGTCTATCAGTGTATCAGTGTTCTGTTACTTGTCATGTGTTGTGTTTCCTTGTGGACCCCCTGGAAGAGTAGCTGCTGCAAAAGCTAACAGCAATTTTGCAATCCAATTTAAACAAATACACATATTATATTATAAATAACCTATTATATTGAAACATTACATTCTAAAAATGTTTTACAGCAGATTTATTACTATGTCATAATACCCTTCAACCAAGGCCCAGAGTTTTACCTGGTTAGGTTAGCCTACCAGATCAGGAAAATCTCTTGGCCACATCACAGAAAAACAACAATTTGAGATAATATCACAAAATTCTGACTTACATAAATGTCTCTCCATTTTTTTGCGCCTGAGTATTTTTCTCCGTTCATACAGGAGTAATAAAGCCCTAGTGCACTAATTTTGTGGGTTTTTTTTTTAATACATATCTTTTTATATGAATTATTTGTGTATTGTGATGTATCAGGGCCCAGTACCCTTAATTACCGCGGCTATTCACACAGGCCTACTGTTAGACACTATAATACTAATAGTGTATGTGTAATGTAGTACTGGTAATCAGATACGTTCGCGACGCCTTTTCAAGGAGGAAAGAAAAGGAAAACCATATACGTGCATGAGTTTTCAGAGGCGGTGGGAAATCGGTCTTTTCCTCGGACTCTGGGGGCACTTTTATCAAGTGCTGGGTGATATACGTTGGGGAGACCTAGAGCTGCATTGATGTGTCACATTTTCCCAGGATTGTCATACAATTGCGTACGCTCGCATGATGTGAAACCGTTACTTTGTGACGATGATCGATCAGGTGAAATAGTGATTCAAGCCAAAGGGGATGGTTCCTGGCGTCAAGTAACAAGCGAGGCTTGTGCCAAGAAGGGGGAAGATCAAGAATTGAAAGCGGGGTTTCATTTCTCGTTTTTGGGGGGTCTTGTGTGCCGAAGACACCGAAATCAAACTGTTTTCCTGTGAGAGAAAGGCGTTATCCACCCCAAAGCGTCCGGACTGTGTGATAAATCAACAACATAGTAGAGTGACAAGGCACAGGTTGAGTCAAAGGAGTTTATCGGAGTGCGGTTGGAAGAGGAACACTGATCAAGACAACAGCACAGCAGCATATGTTTTCATGTCTCCTCTCAAAACACCTGTAAAGGTAAGTTTATGCTCTCTATAATAATGTATTATTAGATGATAATGCCAAGTGATTTATTTCGTTTCACCTCACTGAATGACAGCGTCGCATGATTAACACCCCTGGACAAACCTATGATAAAAACATGTTTATGTTTTTTGTTTCTCTGTTTTATATATAGCTATGTGCATACTCTATCCTCTCAATCTACATACTTTAAGCTATGTAGGCGTATTGTTTCATATTGATAATGGCACGTGTTTGTCTGCCACAAAGTGAATGGGGATAGCCTTTGTATAGTAGATAAGACACAGACAATGCCGTATATGTATTACTGATCATATAAACGATTTACTGGTGTAATAATAACAAACTTTCTGAGCCTGTCAAACAAAACGAATAAATGTGACTGATCATTTTGCGGCCGGGTTGAGTCATTGATAGCATATTCTAATGAGTACGCAGAGACGTGATCAAAAACCCACAGTTGAATCAAAAATGATTTATTTGGCCACAGTAACATTTCTGTAGTTATTCACCATAATCTTCACCACAATTTAAAGTGTTTAATAGAGTATTTATTTGCAGGTTTTGAAAGCCTGTCCCCGGCGCTCTTGCCAAAACCGCACTGTAGCCTACAGTACTGCATGCAAGGGAATGTCCAAGATCTCACTCAGAGATGCTGAAGCAATGTTTTCATTGCAGACTTTTTGGTCTGGTTTCCTGGACTATAGATTAAGCCTATAGTCCTGGACTGAAAAGCATGTTCCTTAAAGTAGCTCAGGAGGGCCCTTCTTGCTCAAACAACATGAAGTTCTCCGGCAAATCAGCTGGAAAGTAATCTATCCAGAGTGGACAAATAAAACATCTCAGTATCCCTTATGATCTTAATTAAAGCCATAAAGATTCTCTTAAATTACTAGAGGGGCTGTGTCATAATATAACGGGGCAAAAATGTCAGCCATCTTGTTCAGGGAGAAATCCAAAACCAGTCTCATTGCAAATGAATGGCAGTAGAGGCTTTTGTGATGCATTTCCTGCTTTTATTTATGCAGGAAAATAAAAGTAAGGCATGTGATGTATCAGAAATTGTGTGATAGAACTATAGCCAACCTAAAATTTTGTCATATAATTATGAATACAGTTTATACAGTTGTTATACCAATTTTCTGTATAAATAGCCTCTAAAATATATAGCATAGCATTGCTGGATGCTTGTTTCTGCTTGTCTTGAAGGGCATTCTAAAGTGGCCGTTATTTCCCTATAACAGATGGTATATTAGCACGGTATAATTCAATGGCTGTAGTTCATTCATACTGTACATGTTCTATGTTAGAGCTGCTTTTGAAAGCAAAAGTCAAATTTAAAACGTTATTGGCATTGTTGAATTCGATTTTCATAATACTGAGCTAGGACTGAGGATTTGGTAAGCTAAACAATCAAGTCTATTTGTTTGGTTACCAAGCCAACTACTGTAGCTATCTAGTAAACTTGCCTTCTACTTCAGTGGGTGTTGGACACATTTCTACCTGTCCTCCCCTTGTTCGGGCTGCGTTCGGCGGTCACCGGTTTTCTAGCCATCGCCGCTCCATTTTTTATGTATCCATTTGTTTTGTCTTGTTCCCTGAACACCTGGTTTTCATTCCCCAATCAATCTACATGTATGTATTCCTCTGTTCCCCATCGTGTCTTTGTGTAAGATTGTATGTGTTACGTGTATTTTGTCTATTGGTGTTTTTGTTACGCCCCAGACATCTGTCTATGTTCCGTGTTTTGGGCACGTTGTTTGTGCTTTTGATATTTTACCGGAATAAAGTGTGCGCCTGTTCACTTCACTCTGCTCTCCTGCACCTGACTTCGCCTCCAGTACACATCAAGTGACACTACCGGCAAGTGAACAAATATCTAGCTGCAAATGTGTTAAATTATAGCCATGGTATAAAAGGGATAAACAGTTTAGCGCTCTATATGTGTTCTTTGGAAAATAATGCAACTCTTTGGAAGGTTAGTTCCACTCCCCTAGCAAGTCGTTGAACACACCTTCCACGTCGTTCATTCTTTTCCATAGAGCGCATAGCCCCTCGTTGATTATCCCGTACGTAAACAGACCACAGATGTCTCAAATGTTGTTTTATTGGAAAGCTGTGAGTCCTATTATATGATACAACATCACTGCTTGTTACATTTGTGACTTGTTTAAGTCCTCAACTGAATTGAGTCAGAGTATGGCTGTGGAGATTGACTGCATTGTTTAAATAGAATGTAGGCATATTGGCAGTTGATTTGAAAAATGTATCATTCCTCTAAAACTTTCAGTCTAGCTAACACACATACAGTGCAGAACTTTTATTCATATTCATTGTTTTACACAATATCTTATAGCAGCACTGGAAAACCATGGTTGACCAACTCCCTGACCAACATGGCTGACCTTGGGACCATCATGAGAAGGTTCATGGCCATTCTAGTATTCTAATTCCTAATTGAGCACCCCTCCCATTCACTCTCTTGGCCCTTGACAGCATATTAGTCATGGGAGAGATCATGGCAGAAAAAGAGAGTGACGATTGTATTTGTGTAGTAATAGTTTAATTTGAAACAATCACAGTCATCCCTGGGTATATTTTCAGTTGAAGCCGGAAGTTTACATACACCTTAGCCAAATATATTTAAACTTTTCACAATTCCTGACATTTAATTCTAGATAAAATTCCCTGTTTTAGGTCAGTTAGGATCACCACTTTATTTTAAGCATGTGAAATGTCAGAATAATAGTAGAGAGAATTATTTATTTCAGCTTTTATTTCTTTCATCACATTACCAGTGGGTCAGGAGTTTACATAGACTCCATTAGTATTTGGTAGCATTGCCTTTAAATTGTTTAACTTGGGTCAGATGTTTCGGGTAGCCTTCCACAACTCTCCCACAATAAATTGCTCCTGACAGAGCTGGTGTAACTGAGTCAGGTTTGTCGGCTTTTTCAGTTCTGACCACAAATGTTCTATAGGATTGAGGTCAGGGCTTTGTTATGGTCACTCCAATACCTTGACAGTTGTCCTTAAGCCATTTGCCACAACTTTGGGGGTATGCTTGTGGTCATTGTCAATTTGGAAGAACCATTTTCAACCCAGCTTTAACTTCCTGACTGATGTCTTGAGATGATGCATCACTATATCCACAGAATTTTCCTACCTCATGATGCCATCTATTTTGTGAAGTGCACCAGTCCCTCCTGCAGCAAAGCACCCCCACAACTTGATGCTGCCACCCCGTGCTTCACGGTTGGGATGGTGTTCTTCAGCTTTGCAAGCCTCCCCCTTTTTCCTCCAAACCTAATGATGGTCATTATGGCCAAACAGTTCTATTTTTGTTTCATCAGACCAGAGGATATTTCTCCAAAATGTATTATCTTTGTCCCCATATGCAATTGAAAACCGTAGTCTGGCTTTTTTTATGGCGGTTTTGGAGCAGTGGCTTCTTCCTTGTTGAGCGGCCTTTCAGGTTATGTCGATATAGGACTTGTTTTACTGTTGATATAGATACTTTTGTACCTGTTTTCTACAGCATCTTCACGAGGTACTTTGCTGTTGTTCTGGGATTGCTTTGCCCTTTTCGCACCAAAGTACGTTCATCTCTAGGAGACAGAACGTGTTTCCTTCCTGAGCGGTATGACGGCTGCGTGGTCCTACGGTGTTTATATACTTGCGTACTATTGTTTGTACAGATGAACGTGGTACCTTCAGCCATTTGGAAATTACTCCCAAGGATGAACCAGACTTGTGGATGTCACGCCCTGACCATAGAGAGCCCTTGGTTCTCTATGGTGTAGTAGGTCAAGGCATGACTATGGGGTGTTCTAGGTTATATATTTCTATGTTGGTGCTCTTGGTATGGTTCCCAATTCGAGGCAGCTGACTTATTGTTGTCTCTAATTGGAGATCATACTTAAGGGTTCTCTGTTCCCACCTGCTTTGTGGGATATTGTTTTTTGAGAGAGTGCATGTTGCACCTCAGTACTGCACGGTCATTGTTTGTTTTAAGTTTCACTTAACCTGTTGCAACGAGCAATCCCGTATCCGGGAGCATAATTATAGCCTCAAGCTCATTACCATAACGCAACGTTAACTATTCATGGAAATCGCAAATGAAATGAAATAAATATATTGGCACACAAGCTTAGCCTTTTGTTAACAACACTGTCATCTCAGATTTTCAAAAAATGCTTTTCAACCATAGCTACACAAGCATTTGTGTAAGAGTATTGATAGCTAGCATAGCATTAAGCCTAGCATTCAGCAGGCAACATTTTCACAAAAACAAGAAAAGCATTCAAATAAAATCATTTACCTTTGAAGAACTTCGGATGTTTTCAATGAGGAGACTCTCAGTTAGATAGCAAATGTTCAGTTTTTCCAAAAAGATTATTTGTGTAGGAGAAATCGCTCCGTTTTGTTCATCACGTTTGGCTAAGAAAAAAACCTGAAAATTCAGTCATTACAACGCAAACTTTTTTCCAAATTAACTCCATAATATCGACAGAAACATGGCAAACATTGTTTAGAATCAATCCTCAAGGTGTTTTTCACATATCTATTCGATGATAAATCACTCGTTGCAGTTTGTTTTCTCCTCTGTTCAAAATGGAAAAATGCACGCACCTGGAGATTACGCAATAGTTTCGACGGAGGACACCGAGCGGACACCTGGTAAATGTAGTCTCTTATGGTCAATTTTCCAATGATATGCCTACAAATACGTCACAATGCTGCAAACACCTTGGGGAAACGACAGAACGTGTAGGCTCATTCCTTGCGCATTCACAGCCATATAAGGAGACATTGGAACACAGCGCCTCCAAAATCTGGCTCACTTCCTGTATGAAATTTCATATTGGTTTCGCCTAGGCATTAGTTCTATGGCACTCACAGACAATATCTTCTGTTTTCTTCTGTGCCTGCTCCCCGCACTCGCTCTGATGTGTGTGTCACCAGTCCGGTGCCACCTGTACCGGCTCCACGCATTAGGGCTCCAGTGCGCATTCACAGTCCAGAGCTGCCGGCGACGGTTCACAGTCCAGAGCTGCCGGCGACAGTTCCCAGTCCAGAGCTTCCGGAGACGGTTCCCAGTCCAGAGCTTCCGGCGACAGTTCCCAGTCCAGAGCTCCCGGATACGGTTCCCAGTCCAGAGCTTCCGGAGACGGTTCCCAGTCCAGAGCTTCCGGCGACAGTTCCCAGTCCAGAGCTTCCGGCGACGGCCCCCAGTCCGGAATCTCCAGCAATGGTCCACAGTCCGGAATGTCCAGGCACGGCGTCCAGTCCCGCTCCAGGGCAGGAGCCTTTCTTTGCGACGGTGCCCAGTCCAGTCACGGCGTCCAGTCCTGCTTCATGGCGGGAGCCTTCTTCTGCGCCAGTGCCCAATCCAGGCACAACGTCCAGTCCAGCTCCAGGGCAGGAGCCTTCCTCTGCGCCGGTGGCCAGTCCAGGCACGGCGTCCAGTACAGCTCCAGGGCGGGAGCCTTCCTCTGCGCCGGTGGCCAGTCCAGGCACAGTGTCCAGTCCTGCTCCATGGCCGGAGCCCTCCTTTGCGCCGGTGCCCAGTCCAGGCACGGTGTCCAGTCCCGCTCCAGGGCAGGAGCCTTCCTCTGTGCCGGTGGCCAGTCCAGGCCCGGTGTCTAGTCCCGCTCCATGGCGGGTGCCTAAATATGCACCGGTGGCCAGTCCAGGCATGGTGTCCAGTCCTGCTCCATGGCCGGAGCCCTCCTTTGCGCCGGTGCCCAGTCCAGGCACGGCGTCCAGTCCCGCTCCAAGGCCGGAGCCTTACTCTGCGCCGGTGCACAGTCCAGGCACGGCGTCCAACCCAGCTCCATGGCCAGATCCATCCTTTGCGCCGATGCCCAGTCCAGGCACGGAGTTCAGCCCGCGTCATGGCCGGATCCAGGATCTGAACGGGGGCTACGACCGACCTGCACCGGAGCCGCCACCGACACTAATCACCCCCCCCCCCACCCTCCCCAGTTGGTTTCAGGTTTTGTGGCCTGAGTCCACACCTTTGGTGGGGGGGGGTGTCACCTGACCATAGAGAGCCCCTGGTTCTCTATGGTGTAATAGGTCAGGGCGTGACTAGGGGGTGTTCTAGGTTATATATTTCTATGTTGGTGCTCTTGGTATGGTTCCCAATTAGAGGCAGCTGACTTTCGTTGTCTCTAATTGGTGATCATACTTAAGGGTTCTCTGTTCCCACCTGCTTTGTGGGATATTGTTTTTTGAGAGAGTGCATGTTGCACCTCAGTACTGCACGGTCATTGTTTGTTTCTAGGTTTGTTTTAAGTTTCACTTAATAAAGATGTGGAACTCCAATCACGCTGCGCCTTGGTCCGTCTCTCCACACGATCGTGACAGTGGAGGTCAACAATTTTTGTTCTGAGGTCTTGGCTGATTTCTTTTGATTTTCCCATGATGTCAAGCAAAGAGGCACCGAGTTTGAAGGTAGGCCTTGAAATACATCCACAGGTACACCTCCAATTGACTCAAATGATGTCAATTAGCCCATCAGAAGCTTCTAAAGCCATTAATTAATTTTCTGGAATTTTCCAAGCTGTTTAAAGGCACAGTCAATTTAGTGTATGTAAACTTCTGACCCACTGGAATTGTGATACAGTGAATTATAAGTGAAATAATCTGTCTGTAAACAATTGTTGGAAAAATGACTTGTATCATGCACAAAGTAGATGTCCTAACCGACTTGCCAAAACTATAGCTTGTTAACAAGAAACTTGTGGAGTGGTTGAAAAACAAGTTTGAATGACTCCAACCTAAGTGTATGTAAACTTCTGACTTCAACTTTATAGTCAAGGTGGATAAATTCATATCAGCCCGGTCTTTAGCAGGGATCAACTGGTTGGAGCTATTTTCAAAGAACATCCCTCCTTCAATGTCACTCACTGCCAATATAAACGGACAAGTCATCCCCTGCAAACATGTTGTGTGCATATGCACCTATTCAATAGCAAACACAGATTATTCACTGGCACTGAACTGAACTGGAATAGAGTTACTTGTCTTCTTTGACAAGCCTTCTGAAGATCTTCGTTGGACGCTTTCCAAACGCGTAATTCATCATTATTCTCTTGTCCAACACAGTCCGGACGAGACGAGCATTCGAGTCAAGTGGCAAACACTTGACAGGCAAGGCCTTTGGTGTGGCAATCTTAATAATTCCTCTCTCACAGCAAATCATCTATGAAAACACGCAGTGAACTGTGTTTTTTGTGTCTCTTACTTATTTTGAACATGGCCATGTAGCGCGATCGTACACATCATCTTGGGAGCTGGGCTGCAGCCGGAGTCTTGGGGGAGAAAGGGTTTTGTTTGGCTATTTGCACCATATCAAAGGGAAGAAAGGGAATAGGAGTTGGTCATGGAATTTGAACGGAGCAACAGGAAGCGTCCCAAACCCTCCCTCTCTGCCCTGAGTTTTTAGGCCCCTGCAGTCTGGAGCTTACATGCAGATAAGTCCTGTTTGCTTTCAAAGCTGGCATTCCGTTCCTTCCTCAGCCCAGTTCCAGCCTTTTTGAAATAGAAAACAGCCCCCTCTCTTTCAGCAACTTGTCCTGTCTTCGTTCCCCCTGACTCCCTAACTTCAGGAGTGTGAGCCCCTTCCCCCAAATGCTCAGAGGGAATAGGCGTAATCCCTGTATCCTCCTGGAGCACAGGTCTCCAGCTCCAGGAATGTGGAGGAGTTTGGACTGATGAGCTTCCCAGCTCTGTGCAACTGGGTCCCCCAGCAGAAGCAAAGAGACAGCCAGCAAAAACCAGCAATGCACATCTGATTATACAGCACAGTCAGAAACCTGCACACAACAATGTACTCTTAGTTTGGCCTCTAGATATGTATAAATTCAGTGATGTATGGAAACAAAAGTATGAGTGTGTTTTATTGGTGTATGTGGGTTTGCCTGCATATGATGAAAGTATATGTCTTTGAATGGCAAGATATGGTGATCTGTATTTTGCTCTTATGTCCTTTGAAGCAGACACACACGGCTCTGATTTGACGGTCACTTTTTAGGACTCTCTACATCCTAAATTAACAATAATTGTAGAGCATTTGGCTGGGGCAGAGAAAGAGCTACCATATTCCTCTGAGAAGAGCAGCCTCTACGCTGCTCAGAATTTAGCGGCGACAGTGAGAGAACGGGATACCACAATATTACGGACCTCACAGCTCACTTAGTGGCCTGTGGAGGAACAAGACCCTGGAAGCGTTTCAAAAGGCAAGAGAGGGAAAGAGAGAGGGTGGAGAGACATTTTTCTCCTCTCCTCTTTCTCCTCTACTCTTTCTCCCCTCCTCTCCTTTTTCTCCTCTTTCTCCTCTCAGCTCCTTTTCATCTTCTCCTCTCTTCTTTCTCCTCTATCTCCCATCCTCCCCCCTTTCTCCTCTTTCTCTTTCTCCTCTCCTCTCCTTTTCACCTCTCTTTCTCATCTCCTCTTTCTCCTGTCCTCTCCTTTTTCATCTCTCTTCTCCTCTCCTTTTTCTCTTCTCATCTCCTTTTTCTCCTCTCTCCTCTCCTCTCCTCTTTCTCTTCTCATCTCCTTTTCTCCTCTCCTCTTTCTTCTCTCCTCTACTCTTTCTCTTCTCGTCTTTCTCCTCTCCTCTCCTTTTTCTCCTCTCCTCTCCTTTTTCTCCTTTCCTCTCCTTTTTCTCCTCTCCTCTTCTCTCCTCTCTCTTTTCTCCTCCTCTCCTCTTTCTTCTCTCCTCTACTCTTTCTCTTCTCGTCTTTCTCCTCTCCTCTCCTTTTCTCCTTTCCTCTCCTTTTTCTCCTCTCCTCTCCTTTTCTCCTCTCCTCTTTCTTCTCTCCTCTACTCTTTCTCTTCTCGTCTTTCTCCCTCTCCTCTCCTCTTTTTCTCCTTTCTTTCTCCTCTTTCTCCTCTCTCTCTCCCTTTCTCCTCTCCTCTTTCTTTTTCTCTCTTTTTCTCTACTCTTTCTCTTCTCGTCTTTCTCCTCTTTCCCTCTCCTTTTTCTCCTCATCTCCTCTTTTTTTTCTCCTTTCCTCTCCTTCTCTCTCTTTTTCTCCTCTTCTCAACTTCTCCTCTCTCTTTTTCTCCTTCTCTCCTCTTCTCTCTTTCTCCTCTCCTTTCTCCTCTTTTCTCTCGTCTTTCTCCTCTCCTGTCCTTTTTCTCCTTTCCTCTCCTCTTTCTCCTCTCCTCTCCTTTTTCTCCTTTCCTCTCCTTTTTCTCCTCTCCTTTTTCTCCTCTCCTCTTTCTTCTCTACTCTTTCTCTTCTCGTCTTTCTCCTCTCCTCTCCTTTTTCTCCTTTCCTCTCCTCTTTCTCCTCTCCTCTCCTTTTTCTCCTTTCTTCTCCTTTTTCTCCTCTCCTTTTTCTCCTCTCTCCTTTTTCTCCTCTCCTTTTTCTTCTCTCCTCTCTTTCTCTTCTTTCTCCTTTCTCTTTCCCTCTCCTCTTTCTCCTTTTTTCTCTCTCTTCTCTCCTTTTTCTCCTTTCCTCTCCTCTTTCTCCTTTCTCCTCTCCTTTTTCTCCTCTTCCTCTCCTCTTTCTCCTCTCCTTTTTCTCTTTCCCTCTCCTTTTTCTCCTCTCCTTTTTCTTCTCTCTCCTCTTTCTTCTTTCTCCTCTGTTTCTTTCTCTTCTCCTTTCTCCTCTCCTCTCCTTTTTCTCATTTCCTCTCTCTCTTTCTCCTCTCCTCCTCCTTTTCCTCCCTTCCTCTCCTCTTTCTCCTCTCCTCTCCTTTTTCTCCTTTCCTCTCCTCTTTCTCTTTCTCCTCTCCTTTTTCTCCTTTCCTCTTTCTCCTCTTTCTCCTCTCTTTCTCTCCTTTTCTCCTTTTTCCTCTCCTCTTTCTTTCTCCTCTCCTCTCCTTTTCTCCTTTCCTCTCCTCTTTCTCCTCCTCTTTCTCTCCTTCCTCTTTCTCCTCTCCTTTTCCTCCTCTCCTCTCCTTTTTTCTCCTCTCCTTTTTCTCCTCTCTTTCTCTCTCTTTCTTTCTCCTCTCTCCTCTTTCTTTCCTCCTCTTTTCTCCCTCTCTCTTTCTTTCTCAACTTTTTCTCCTCTCCTTTCTCCTCTCTATCTTCTCCTCCTTCGTCTTTCTCCTTTCGTCTTTCCCCTCTCCTCTTTCTCCTTTCCTCTTTCTCCTCTCTTCTTTCTCCTTTCTTTTTTCTCCTCTCCTCTTTCTCCTCTTTCTCCTCCTCTCTTCTTTATCCTCTTCATCAACTTCTCCTCTCCTCTTTCGTCTTTCCCCTCTCCTCTTTCTCCTTTCATCTTTCCCCTCTCCTCTTTCTCCTCTCCTCTTTCTCCTCTCTTCTTTCTCCTTTCGTCTTTTCCCTCTCCTCTTTCTCCTCTCCTCTTTCTCCTCTCTTCTTTCTCCTCTTTCTCCTCTCTTCTTTCTCCTTTCGTCTTCCCCTCTCGTCTTTCCCCTCTCGTCTTTCCCCTCTCTTCTTTCTCCTCTCTTCTTTCTCCTTTCCTCTTTCTCCTTTCTCCTTTCCCCTCTCCTCTTTCTCCTCTCTTCTTTCTCCTTTCCTCTTTCTCCTTTCCTCTTTCCCCTCTCGTCTTTCCCCTCTCGTCTTTCCCCTCTCGTCTTTCCCATCTCGTCTTTCCCATCGCGTCTTTCCCCTCTCGTCTTTCCCCTCTCGTCTTTCCCCTCTCCTCTTTCTCCTCTCGTCTTTCTCCTTTCCTCTTTCTCCTCTCCTCTTTCTCCTTTCGTCTTTCCCCTCTCCTCTTTCTCCTCTCCTATTTCTCCTCTCCTGTTTCTCCTCTCCTTTCTCCTCTCTTCTTTCTCCTCTCTCTCCTGTTTGTCATTTCTTCTCCTCTTTCTACTCCTCTCCTCTTTCTCCTCTCTTCTTTCTCTTCTCCTCCTTCTCCTCTCTTCTTTCTCCTCTATCTCCCGTCCTCCCACCTTTCTCCTCTTTCTCTTTCTCCTCTACTTTTTCTCATCTCCTCTTTCTCCTGTCCTCTCATTTTTCATCTCTCTTCTCCTCTCCTCTTTCTCTTCTCATCTCCTTTGTCTCCTCACCTCTCCTCTCCTCTTTCTCTTCTCCTTTTCTCCTCTCCTCTTTCTTCTCTCCTCTACTCTTTCTCCTCTCGGCTTTCTCCTCTCCTCTCCTTTTCCCCCTCTCCTCTCCTCTCCTCTTTCTCCTCTCCTTTTTCTCCTCTCATCTCATCTCCTTTTTCTCCTCTCCTTTTTCTCCTCTCTTCTTTCTCCTCTTTCTCAACTTCTCCTTTCCTCTTTCTCCTTTCGTCTTTCCCCTCTCCTCTTTCTCCTTTCGTCTTTCCCCTCTCCTCTTTCCCCTCTCCTCTTTCTCCTCTCTTCTTTATCCTTTCCTCTTTCTCCTCTCTTCTTTCTCCTCTCTTCTTTCTCCTCTCTTCTTTCTCCTCTTTCTCAACTTCTCCTCTTTCGTCTTTCCCCTCTCCTCTTTCTCCTTTCGTCTTTCTCCTCTCTTCTTTCTCCTTTCGTCTTTTCCCTCTCCCCTTTCTCCTCTCCCCTTTCTCCTCTCGTCTTTCCCCTCTCGTCTTTCCCCTCTCGTCTTTCCCCTCTCCTTTTTCTCCTTTCCTCTTTCTCCTTTCCTCTTTCTCCTCTCTTCTTTCTCCTTTCGTCTTTCCCCTCTCCTCTTTCCCCTCTCCTCTTTCCCCTCTCGTCTTTCTCCTCTCCTCTTTCTCCTCTCTTCTTTCTCCTCTTTCTCCTCTCTTCTTTCTCCTTTCGTCTTTCCCCTCTCCTCTTTCCCCTCTCGTCTTTCCCCTCGCCTCTTTCTCCTCTCGTCTTTCTCCTCTCCTCTTTCTCCTCTCTTCTTTCTCCTTTCGTCTTTCCCCTCTCCTCTTTCCCCTCTCCTCTTTCCCCTCTCGTCTTTCCCCTCGCCTCTTTCTCCTCTCCTCTTTCTCCTCTCCTGTTTCTCCTCTTCTTTCTCCTCTCTTCTTTCTCCTTTCCTCTTTCTCCTCTTCTTTCTCGTCTCTTCTTTCTCCTCTCTTCTTTCTCCTCTCTTCTTTCTCCTTTCTTTTCCTCTTTCTACTCCTCTCCTCTTTCTCCTCTCTTCTTTCTCCTCTCTTCTTTCTCCTCTCTCTCCTGTTTCTCCTTTCTTCTCCTCTTTCTACTCCTCTCCTCTTTCCTCTCCCCGCCTCTCCTCTTATATTGGGGAGCCTTTTGGTTTTCCTTGAGGCAGCTGGGATTTTATCCCCATGTGCAGGTATGTATATTGTGGGTTTGTGTGGTTATGTGATTGTATTTCCGTGTGCCAGTGTGTATATTGTGGTTGTGTGTGGCTGTGAATGTGTTCATTTGTGTGTTAGGTGACTCAGGAACACACTGTCTCTTGGGAAGGTTTTCCATGTGTCATCAATCCCACCTCACCCTCTCATGACACACACACATAAATGTGTCTCCTCCCCCAGGTCCATGGCCCCCACTCTTTCCTTGCGACCCCTTCATTGTAAATACCCCGTCTCCCCATCCTCACTCCTCCAACTTACATCCCCATCTCTTTCCCAATACCTCTTCAGCTCTTTCTCTTCCAACGTCTCTCCTCCCCTGGCTCCATGCACTGTGTATGACACCTCTCTGCCTTTCCTGGCACCTCTGTGCCCATTAACCCCCCCCCCCTACAATACAGTACAAAGACAGCAGACTGTGTTGTCACCCCCTACAGTACAGTACAACACCACACAGACAGACACTTAATTCTCTTCTATAGTACGTCTCAGCATCTATAATTGGTCCCGGGCATGCACAAAGAGAAGTGGAATTTCCCTCCTGGCACGTGGAGCCTTTTGGATCCCAGTCCCTCCCCCATTGCCTTTCCTTATGGCCCCATTCTTGACTACAGCCGATGACACTTTTATAGAGCTCCAGGAAGTTTGGATGTTACAGCTTTACCAGGCCAATTTGATGGATTTTCTTCCCCCCCTTATGGAAGTTCTCCAGGGGATTGATGGCCAGAAAGGAGCAGAACACAGGATCATTCTAATCTCTTGTCTCTGATTGCTGACATCACAAGGTCGATGTCAACTGCCCCATGCCATGCCGGTTAGTGTCCCTGTTACACCAACCTTTCCCTGGCGGCGTTGCCACATTGTTTCCCCGGTAGTTGCTCACGTGTAGCACGTTACTGAACAACACAGCTGTTATTTTGATGGAGCGGCTGCTTGACGTAGTTAACCAGAATTGCAACTTCTGCATAAACAGCATCCTTTCATAAAACGGCCCTACATAGGCCAACAGATGTTGACCCTAAGTCAACCCGGCTCAGAAAACTGTCCATCCCACCCAATTGAAAATCTTCTAAAATCATATTTTGTGTTCGTCGTTGGCCACAGCAGCACGACTGTGTCCGTCTGCTTCAAATAACTTCCGACGACTAGTCCAGATCATAAATAAAGTGTCTGCTATGAAATGACACATATTACATCTGTATATTTAGATTAACATTTAAATCAATGCGTTTTTAACCTTTGCTCCTCTGAACCTACTGAGTCTACTGTAATTCACCATGACTCAACAAAACGCTATGTATTATCTGCCCCTGGTCAGCTGACTCGACAGAAGAATATTGTCTCTGACTGGACTTCTGAGGGTCCTACTAATTTAGTGGTTGGAACGACTGAGTGTTCAGCTCATTAATTGAGCGCCAAGATAACAAAATAACAACTGTTGCACGGCAGGACCATGAGCGAACGGAGACAACGTACCGGGTGCCCTACATACAGTACAGCAGCTTATACTCCACCTCTGGACCGGATCTCTTTAGACTAACACCCTTACCTCTCTTGACCAAACACAGTTTATTCTATGTGCCTGTGTGTATGTTTCTGGGTGACTGTAGGAGTTTGTCTATGTGTGTTAGTGTGTGTTCCACATGCGCGTGCTGTCCCCCTACCCAGCGTTTTCCATTAGGATCATGGGCTTGTCCAGCCCTCCCTCCCCACTCCCTCCCTGACACAAAAGAAGCCCTTTGTTGTCTGAGAGAATAAGGAGGTGGCAGGAGAGAAGAGTCTGGGCTGTGGCCCACTATGGGCTGCTGGGCCTCTCTGATCCAGGGGAACGTGGAGTCAGCTGGTCCTCTGACAATGGCCGCTGCCCGCTCTGCCTCTGGATGGACAATGGAATGGCCTCTCTGTCGCTGACGCACGCCCCCATTGTTGTGGTCCCCAGCGGTCATCGTCCCTCTCGTTTTTGTAGCCCTCCCCCATCCCCCTTGCCTCCAAAATGGACCCCATCTGTGACCCTGTCCACTGTTGAACATCCCAAGGTTGCCTCCCCTCTCCCTCCCCACACGCATACTGTGTGTTCAAGAGTACATTGTGTGCGTGTGTGTGTTCAATTGTTCAGTAGGTTGACCGTTTCCCTCATCACATCCTTGACACAGATTCCAGGGAAGTTTGATGAGGTCATGAACACTGCGCTGTGAATTGCGCTGTGAATTTGCTTATCTGACCTTAGAGATCCTTTTAATTCTCTATTTGGTTAGGCAGGGTGTGTCTAGGGTGGGAAATCTATGTTTTCTATTTCTTTGTTGGCCTGGTATGGTTCCCAACCAGAGGCAGGTGTCTATCGCTGTCTCTGATTGGGGATCATATTTAAGCAGACTTTTCCCACCTGTTGTTTGTGGGATCTTGTTTTTGTGTAGCTGCCTGTGAGCAGCCCAGAACGTTACGTTTCGTTTTCTTCTGTATTGTTTTTGGTGAGTTGCATATTTATTAAACATGTGGAACTCTAAGTACACTGCGCCTTGGTCCATTCATTCAGACGAGTGTGACACAAGATCCCACTACCCACGGACCAAGCAGCGTGCCCACGAGGAGCAGGGATCCTGGGCCTGGGAGGAAAACCAGGAGTGGAGGACATCCTGGACGTGGGACGAAATCATGGCAGGAGACAGAAGCAGAAGCCATGGAAGCAGGCGGAGGCAGCGAAGGAGCAACAGCGACGACGCCGGGGTTCGCGGCCACAAAGACAGCCCAAAGGACTGGGGGGGGGGGGCACACGAGACAACCTGGGAGGAGGTAGAGAGAGACAACCTGGGAGGAGGTAGAGAGGTGATCGGTCGACCCAGAGAGAGTGCCAGAGCCCACCTGGGAGTCAGTAGAGCAGTGCGAGGAGGGATACCAGAGAATGGAGTTGGCGAGGAGTATGCGGCATCGCAGGCGTTTGGAAGACCGGGTCACCAATCCGGTGCAATCTGTGCCGGTCCCACGCATCAGTCCTCCAGGCAGCTGTCTATCGTTGTCTCTGATTGGGGATCATATTTAGGCAGCCTTTTCCCACCTGTTGTTTGTGGGATCTTGTTTTTGTGTAGCTGCCTGTGAGCAGCCCAGAACGTCACGTTTGCATATTTATTAAACATGTGGAACTCGCGGCGCCTTGGCCCATTCATTCAGACAAGCGTGACATTATCTAAAACCACAATCTCACAAGTCCAATGTTACCTAGTGATTTTCCCCAGGATCACTTTGTGTGTTTTTGGGATTGTGACATCAGTTATCTCAAGTTATTTGAGCTATAAGCTAACCAACTGTAGCTCAGTTGGTAGAGCATGGCGCTTGTAACGCCAGGGTAGTGGGTTCGATTCCCGGGACCACCCATACGTAGAATTTATGCACACATGACTGTAAGTCGCTTTGGATAAAAGCGTCTGCTAAATGGCATATATACATATATATATATATAGCTCAGATGGTAGAGCTGAGGAACCTATGGCAGTGGGAAGAGATTTACAACAGTTCAATTGTTCTATTATTGGTTCTAGTAAATTTAGCTAGCTAGCTTTCTGGATAGCCAATAATTGTTTGGAATCCTATCTTGAGTCATGCCTATAATTTTGAAATGGGACATAACGACCAGCCAGATGGGACCAGTCGGCTGGAATTGTTAATAGGAATTATGCAATTGTTAATAGGAATCAACTATAACGGCTCGGCTGACATCTGCATGGTTCTGTGGATTGGATCTACTGTATGTGTCAGGTTTCAGGTGAGACCCAAGTGCGGACTGTGTTGAAGTAACAATGGTTATTGTAACAACAGGGGCAGGCAAACGACAGGTCAAAGCAGGCAGGGGTCGATAATGCAGAGAAGTGGCAAAGGTACAGGACGGCAGGCAGTCTCAGGGGCCGGCAGAGTTGTCAGGCAGGCGGGCTCAGAGTCAGGACAGGTAAGGGTCAAAACCAGGAGGATGAGAAAAAGAGAGACTGGGGGAAAAACAGGAGCTGAGAAAACGCTGGTTCACTTGAACAAACAAGATGAACTGGCACAGACAGACAGAAAACACAGGTATAAATACCCAGGGGATAAGTGGGGAAGATGGGTGACACATGGAGGGGGGTGGGGATAAGCACAAGGACAGGTAAAACAGATCAGGGCATGACACTATGAGTTCAACAGCGTAACAGACACTTGATCAATCAATCAATCAATCAAATGTATTTATAAAGCCCTTCTTACATCAGCTGATGTCACAAAGTGCTGTACAGAGACCAGCCTAAAACCCCAAACAGCAAGCAATGCAGGTGTAGCTGCACGGTGGCTAGGAAAAACTCCCTAAAAACACCTAGGAAGAAACCTAGAGAGGAACCAGGCTATGAGGGGTGGCCAGACCTCTTCTGGCTGTGCCGGGTGGAGATTATAACAGAACATGGCCAAGTTGTTAAAATGTTCATAGATGACCAGCAGGGTCAAATAATAATAATCACAGTGGTTGTGGAGGGGGCAACAGGTCAGCACCTCAGGAGTAAATGTCAGTTGGCTTTCCATAGCCGATCAATGAGTTCAACAGCATAACAGACACTTGATCAATGAGTTCAACAGCATAACAGACACTTGATCAATGAGTTCAACAGCATAACAGACACTTAATCAATGAGTTCAACAGCATAACAGACACTTGATCAATGAGGTCAACAATGAGTTCAACGTAACAGACACTTGATCAATGAGTTCAACAGCATAACAGACACTTGATCAATGTGGTCAACAGCATAACAGACACTTGATCAATGAGTTCAACAGCATAACAGACACTTGATCAATGTGTTCAACAGCATAACAGACACTTGATCAATGTGTTCAACAGCATAACAGACACTTGATCAATGTGGTCAACAGCATAACAGACACTTGATCAATGAGTTCAACAGCATAACAGACACTTGATCAGTGAGTTCAACAGCATAACAGACACTTGCATTAGAATAACAAAGTTCAGAGCATGATAGTTAAGCTGACTGCAGAAAATAAACTTTGGAGTGGATGACTGGAATTGGAACACAGTCATTTTTACTGGATTTTACATGTATGATTAGACTCGTGGTGGTTTTGATTAGAGTCATATAAAACTTTTGTTTAACTAGGAATAGAGATTTATCTACTATGGCCACATTATGGTTTTGTTTTTTAGTAACTGTTTTATGGAAAAGGAACACATCAGTTGATAAAACTGTACATCGCTATAGAAAAGTACAGGCTGAGCCTGAACTAAGTTAAAAATATACAACTCAAGGCTATGGTCCGTGAAAAATGCACATCTAGTGCAATTTTATTTCGCTCACACAAACAGGCATACACTGACACAATCACACACAGACACACAGAACAGGCACACAAAGTACACACAGATGCATGCCCATGCGCACATACACACATACACTCTGAAGCAGCTGTTCTCTCCCGTAGTTGTGTTCTGTCAGCGAGAAGGTTGGTTTCTATCCGTAGGCCGTGTCAGATAGCATAGCTGAGCTGAAAGAGCTCTCGGATGCGACCGAAATGTGCCAAATTACAGGGTCATAATGATGCACCAGGAACATTGTAGAGTGCTCAGAGAACACTACAGTACACACTGTTGTACAAGGGGGCTTGGGGGTGTCTGCTACGCTTCACGCTTCAGCAAAGACTATCCTACCGATCCTCGACTTCGGCGATGTCATCTACAAAATCGCTTCCAACACTCTACTCAGCAAACTGGATGCAGTTTATCACAGTGCCATCCGTTTTGTCACTAAAGCACCTTATACTACCCACCACTGCGACTTGTATGCTCTAGTCGGCTGGCCCTCGCTACATATTCGTCGCCAGACCCACTGGCTCCAGGTCATCTACAAGGCCATGCTAGGTAAAGCTCCGCCTTATCTCAGTTCACTGGTCACGATGGCAACACCCATCCGTAGCACGCGCTCCAGCAGGTGTATCTCACTGATCATCCCTAAAGCCAACACCTCATTCGGCCGCCTTTCGTTCCAGTACTCTGCTGCCTGTGACTGGAACGAATTGCAAAAATCGCTGAAGTTGGAGACTTTTATCTCCCTCACCAACTTCAAACATCAGCTATCTGAGCAGCTAACCGATCGCTGCAGCTGTACATAACCTATTGGTAAATAGCCCACCCATTTTCACCGACCTCATCCCCACAGTTTTTATTTATTTACTTTTCTGCTCTTTTGCACACCAATATCTCTACCTGTACATGATCATTTATCACTCCAGTGTTAATCTGCAATATTGTAATTATTTGCCTACCTCCTCATGCCTTTTGCACACATTGTATATAGACTCCCCTTTTTTCTACTGTGTTATTGACTTGTTAATTGTTTACTCCATGTGTAACTCTGTGTTGTCTGTTCACACTGCTATGCTTTATCTTGGCCAGGTCGCAGTTGCAAATGAGAACTAGCCTACCTGGTTAAATAAAGGTGAAATACATTTTTTTTTTAAGTCCCTCTAACCTCACTGTAACCTCAGTTAACCAGATGTTGCCCCCCCACACAGACAAACACTATTAGAAACAACACTTAGAAGGTTTTGTGGGGGATACAAAGTTAAGTCTTACCACAATTCAGGAATTTCCCAGCAAACAAGCGGTGGAGCCAAGAAGATATATATGGGGTAGACCCACAGGGCCGAGTGGTGTTGTGAAGAATTCTGAAGGATTCATTGTAGCGCTTACAGGAAGAGACGTGGCTTTTAATGAGGTAATACAGCACTGGAAACAGGCCCTGGAAATGAAATGGGGGAGTTGGGGTGAGATAATTTTTTGAGGACATGGCTTGGAATAGCTCCAGGACAATTTCTTCATTTCTCATGGCTGCAAAAAGTCCAAAACAGATCATTGAACTTGGCTAATGAAGTAACGTTGGATTTCCATCGCAGACTTGAACCATTATGATAGATGGAGAGAGGCCTATGTGGCCTGCGTCATGCCAACACAAACACAAAGACACGGTTCTTTGTTCCCAATATTGAGGCTTTCGATTTGAACTCCTACACAAACCACAGAAAGGTCTTCAGTTGGAGGACAATGACAGATTAGAGGGATTGCTTCATTCCCAGTAGATGAAGCCCTTTCTTTGCTCTGTCATGCTGTGGAATTCTTGGCAAAACAAGCAAGTTAGAAGAGTTCAAACAGAAATGTCAAATTTCGGTGTCAAGAACATTTCCCTCCGATACTGGACTTAGACTACCCTAATCTCTGCCACTCGCCATACTTCCTCAATTATGTTTTGGCGGTGGAGAAAGTGACGGCCGGGGCAGGTGCCGAGGAAGCGAGGGCCCTGTCTCCCGGACATAAACAAACACCTCACATCGACTGTAACACGAAGCTCTGAACCTTCCATTGTCCCAGTCTGTAATCCACAGATATTTTAGGATGACTTCCATCATTCCTGTTCCCAACAACTCTAAAGCTTCAAGCCACAGTGACTAATGCCCTGTGCTCACATCTGCAATCATGAAGTGCTTTGAAAGGCTGTTTATGGCACACATCAACTCTAGCTCAGCGTTTAACACCATTGTTCCCTCCAAGCTCGTTACCAAGCTTAGGACCCTGAGAGTGAACACCTCTCTCCGCAACTGGATCCTGGACTTCCTGACGGGGTGACCCCAGGTAGTGAGGGTAGGCAACATCACCTCCGCCACGCTGACCCTCTGCATGGGGGCCCCACAGGGATGTATGCTTCAGCGGTGGTCAGTGCCCTTTAAGATGAGGGAGGACAATTTATTTTTCATTGGATGACTCTCATCCAAAATGCAGGTATGTTTACTCCCTGATCACGTGTAAACACAGTTCACCCTCATAACAGCCACGTTGTGTTCCTTCTCTTCCCTTCGCTTGTGGTCTTCAATGCACAACACATCAGCTGTATGTGACCAGGCGAAAAAACCTTTCCAAGCCAAACCATATCATAACCGCTACACACAGCCTACATCGTTGTCACCATATTAGCTAAAGTAACATCATAGTCAGCACAGCTAATATAACTAAAGTAAACCTATTAGTAAACCTGCTACAATCATGCAGTAACGTTAGTATACAGTCAGTAAGCAGTTACACCGGCAGGCCACGGTGGCAATAAATGAGTAATACCAAAAGCTCCAATGTTGTGTGTTGTGTTGGAAAGTCATAGCCAGCTAGCTAGCATAGCATCCCTCCGTTTGAGCAGGGTGTTTCATTAGGCTAAACTAGCTAGCTGCATTTGCTAGCTAAGTAAGTGAAACTGAAAGTGAAAAAACATGACAATCTCTCTCTCTCTCTATTTCTCTCTTACTTCTCCTTTATTTTGGAATAAATACATTTCTTCAAAACTGGTCAACTATTGTCTTTCTCTCTATTTGAGTGAACTACTCACCACATTTTATACAATGCAGTGCTAGCTAGCTGTAGGTTATGCTTTCAGTACTATATTCGTTCTCTGATCCTTTAATTGGGTGGACAACATGTCAGTTCATGCTGCAAGAGCTCTGATATGTTGAAGTACGTCCACCGGAAGTTGTCATAATAAATTTGTAAACCTACGGAAGGGGCTGAGAACCATGAACCTCCTAGGCTTTGCACTGAAATCAATTTACCCAGAGAAGGACGGAAGGAAGCTGTCCTCCGGATCCTCACTACTCTGGACGGTTCTGACTTAGAATATGTGGACAACTACAAATACCTAGGTGTCTGGTTAGACTGTAAACTCTCTTTCCAGACTCACATTAAGCATCTCCAATCCAAAATTAAATCTAGAATCGGCTTCCTATTTCGCAACAAAGCATCCTTCACTCATGCTGCCAAACATTGCAGTCTATCACAGTGCCATCCATTTTGTCACCAATGCCCCATATACTACCCACCACTGCGACCTGTACACTCTTGTTGGCTGGCCCGCGCTTCGCACTCGTCGCCAAACCCAATTGCCTCTAGGTCATCTACAAGTCTTTGCTAGGTAAAGCCCCGCCTTAACTCAGCTCACTGGTCACCATAGCAGCTCCCACCCCATAGCACAGGTATATCTCTCTGGTCACCCCAAAAGCCAATTCCACCTTTGGTCACCTTTCCTTTGAGTTCTCTGCTGCCAATGACTGGAACGAACTGCAAAAATCACTGAAGCTGGAGACTCATATCTCCCTCACTAGCATTAAGCACCAGCTGTCAGAGCAGCTCACAGATCACTGCACCTGTACATAGCCCATCTGTAAATAGCCTATCCAACTACCTCATCCCCTTACTGTATTTATTTATTTATCTTGCTCCTTTGCACCCCAGTATCGCTACTTGCACATTCATCTTCTGCACATCAATCACTCCAGTTTAATTGGTATATTGTAATTACTTCGCCACCATGGCCTATTTATTGCCTTGCCTTATCTTACCTCATTTGCACACACTGTGTATGGACTTTTTATACTGTATTATTGACTGTATGTTTGTTTATTCCATGTGTAACTCTGTTGTTGTATGTGTCGAACTGCTTTGCTTTATCTTGGCATGGTCGCAGTTGTAAATGAGAACTTGTTCTAGCCTACCTGGTTAAATAAAGGTGAAATAAATCCAAAATAAATCAAAATAAAACACCAAAATAGTGTGTTTAAATCAGTTATTTGGTGACGTGGTTATATTTAGCATAGTTGTATCTAAAATTATAACTTTTTAAATGTTATACAATTGACATTTTTATGAAATTCACTGAGGAGGATGGTCCTCCCCTTCCTCTTCTGAGGAGTCTCCACTGGTGTAAAAGGAAGGCCCGGAAAAATCGTCAAAGACTCCACCCACCCACCCAAGCTATGGACTGTTCTCTCTGCTTCCGCACAGAAATCATTACCGGTGCATCAAGTCTGACACTGAACAGCTTCTATCCCTAAGCCAATATACTGCTAAATAGAGAACAAAATGTTTACACAGACTATCTGAGTTGACCCTTGCATTTATTTTTTTGCACTGTCTCTATGCACTCACGCACACTGACGCTCCAACACACACATAACATGCACACGCATTTATATGGACTCTACACACACACACACACACACACACACACACACACACACACACACACACACACACACACACACACACACACACACACACACACACACACACACACACACACACACACACACACACACACACACACACACACACACTTCCAATACTCTACTCAGCAGACTGAATGCAGTCTATCACAGTGCTATCCGTTTTGTTACCAAAGCCCCTTATACCACCCACCACTGCGACCTGTATGCTCTAGTCGGCTGGCCCTCGCTACATATTCGTCGCCAGACCCACTGGCTCCAGGTCATCTATAAGTCTATGCTAGGTAAAGCTCCCCCTTATCTCAGCTCACTGGTCACGATAACAACACCCACCCGTAGCACGCGCTCCGACAGGTATATCTCACCGGCCATCCCCAAAGCCAACACCTCCTTTGGCCGCCTTTCCTTCCAGTTCTCTGCTGCCAGTGCCTGGAACGAATTGCAAAAATCGCTGAAGCTGGAGACTTATATTTCCCTCATTAACTTTAAACATCAGCTATCTGAGCAGCTAATCGATCGCTGCAGCTGTACATAGTCCATCTGTAAATAGCCCACCCAATACCTACCTCATCCCCATATTGTTTTTATTTACTTTTCTGCTATTTTGCACACCAGTATCACTACTTGCACCTCATCATTTGCTCATCTATTACTCCAGTGTTAATCTGCTAAATTGTAATTACTTTGCTACTATGGCCTATTTATTGCCTTACCTCCTCACGCCATTTGCACACACTGTATATAGAATTTCTTTTTTTCCCATTGTGTTATTGACTATACGCTTGTTTATTCCATGTGTACCTCTGTGTTGTTGTTTGTGTCGTACTGGTTTGCTTTATCTTGGCCAGTTCGCAGTTGTAAATGAGAACTTATTCTCAACCAGCTTACCTGGTTAAATAAAGGTGAAATGAAATAAAATATAAAACACACACACACACGCACACTCACACACACTCGCCACATACAATCTTAATTTATGCTGCTGCTACTGTTTATCATACATCCTGATGCCTAGTCACCTTACCCCTATACATATCTACCTCCATCACTCCAGTATCCCTGTCACTTTACCCCTATACATATCTACCTCCATCACTTCAGTATCCCTGCACTTTGTAAATATGGTATTGGAACTGACCCTGTATCATAGCTTCTTACTTTCTTGTGTTCTTCTTATTTCAAATGTTCATTTCTTGTGTGTTTTTGTTCAACCTCATGTGCTAATTTGATATTGACCACTGCATTGTTGGGTTTAGAGCTTCCAAGAAAGGCATTTCGCCGTACGTGACATTAAAAGGTGAAACTTGAACACCGCTCCTAAAGACTTCCTGTCTGCCAGCGCCACAGCCCTGGTCCCCTTCCTCCAAAGCGCATGCTCAACACACTGCTATAGAACCAGAGAAGAGCACATTCTTGTTTCACAGCCAAACATTACATATGTTCTGTTTCCTCCGGGTTTTTTTTGTGTGTGTGTGTGTGTGTGTGTGTGTGTGTGTGTGTGTGTGTGTGTGTGTGTGTGTGTGTGTGTGTGTGTGTGTGTGTGTGTGTGTGTGTGTGTGTGTGTGTGGAGAAAGAAAATAATTCTTCCATGCGGCTGTGTGTGCCCTCCTCCCCTCTTATTTCCCAAACAGCATCTCTCATGTTTCAGCCATTTAATTGCTTTGGCTCCAAGTCCCCCCCCTCCCCCCTCTCCCTTTCTATGCTTTCGTCTCCGAGTGAAAGGAGCGGAAGGCACTTCAGTGCTGATTAAAGTCTGCTTTTGGCTTCACTCTGTCTAAACCGAAGGGAGTGGGCTTCACTGGATTGGAATCATAGCCTGAGAAAAGGCCCTTTTGAATTAGAAGCTCCTGCAACTCTGGTACTTTCTCAGGTATTTGTTCTGTGTCTTTGTTTAAGAGGCCTCAGAAGTGACACCCAACCAGTAGAGAGAATGTATCGCCGTAGAGCATCCACTGTGTGTCGTGTAAAAGTGGTTTAAAACAGCCACCTGAAAGTGGTGAACGGTGAAAGAATACATTCCTACAGTCTGTTAAAAGATAGAACCCGAGTGAAGTCATGCTCTAATTCTCTGCTAGTGCACATTGCAGAGGCCTTTGTTCTATTCCCATCAAAGGGACTGTGTAAATTGGGTCCAATTCAGATTTCCACTGTAAATTGGGGTCCAGTTCAGATTGACTTAGGTACACACTTTCTTGTGGGCAATAGATGGAAAATAAGTTTCTTTGCAGAAATAACCATACTTTCATCGCAGTGCTCTCTGCCCTACAGTATGCCCTACCGTATGTCCTATGTTGCACAATGACAACTGTATTTTGCAAATTTCTTTCATTGTTGTGATGTTTTGGTTGATTGTCCTTTACAGGTTTCCACTTCCTGTGACACCATCACACCATGCCTGAGGGGGCGGGCCGAGGCAGCCAGAGAAAGCCCAGCAACCAAGGTCAGAGGTCAACACGGACACTGTCACACCTGTGACGTTATTGTTGTGTGACGTCAGAGTATTCTATTCAATGTATGCAAAAAATGAATGTACCTACTGTAAATTCATATTTACAATGTCTTTATCTTGTTTGGTTATTGTTACCTCAGCAGTTTCACACTGTAGCTACAATATAGTTAAAGATGCACCCCGGGATCTTAAGCACAATACATTTGTAACGAGTTGCACAAATTGGATTCGTAAAACATATCACACAAAATGGATGACGCCGTACACAATTGGATGACGTCGTACACAATTGGATGACGTCGTGCACAATTGGATGACGTCGTACACAATTGGATGACGTCGTGCACAATTGGATGACGTCGTACACAATTGGATGACGTCGTACACAATTGGATGACGGCGTACACAATTGGATGACGTCGTACACAATTGGATGACGTCGTACACAATTGGATGACGTCGTACACAATTGGATGACGTCGTACACAATTGGATGACGTCGTACACAATTGGATGACGTCGTACACAATTGGATGACGTCGTACACAATTGGATGACGTCGTACACAATTGGATGACGTCGTACACAATTGGATGACGTCGTACACACTTGGATGACGTCGTACACAATTGGATGACGTCGTACACAATTGGATGACGTCGTACACAATTGGATGACGTCGTACACACTTGGATGACGTCGTACACAATTGGATGACGTCGTACACAATTGGATGACGTCGTACACAATTGGATGACGTCGTACACAATTGGATGACGTCGTACACAATTGGATGACGTCGTACACAATTGGATGACGTCGTACACACTTGGATGACGTCGTACACACTTGGATGACGTCGTACACACTTGGATGACGTCGTACACAATTGGATGACGTCGTACACAATTGGATGACGTCGTACACACTTGGATGACGTCGTACACAATTGGATGACGTCGTGCACTAAAAAACGGGGATCCGTTTTGGCTCTTGAGCACCACTTTCAAAACTACTGGTTGAAACTATACAAACGTTTGAGAGTGCATCTTTAATGATGAAGGAAGAGCTCAGTAATGAGCTAGCATTATGAAGAGCCACTAAGGTGCATTTCTGGTGTAACATTGGAGTTCTTGTTAAAACGGGATAGAATTAGAGTGCATGTTCTGTTTCCTGTATGTTTCGTGGCCGCTCGCAAAGTATAATGTTGAACAATGTTTTGGGGTAAAAAGAGAAGAAATCCCTCTATTCAGATTATACAGAAAGAAATAGGCTACAGAGCACGCCCAAGATAAGGGTGTCCAGTTAGCATAGGAATGACAACATGTCCAAATTGTCAAATTGACAAGAGGGAAGTGGTGAGACTATGGGAGGGCACTGCACGTGACTATATTTAGGCCTTAGTCTGCCCCTCTCCCACACCCCAAGTTTTCCCAACAAAGAGAGTGCTTATATTAACGGAGTCGATCGTGACTGAAAATGTTGTGCAAATGCACATACAATGTGAATTGTTTAAGGGTGTTCACTTCTCATTGGAAAGTCCTCTGTAAACATAGGGAAGTTGGAAGGCCTTAGAGTGGCCTCGCTTTGGCTCAGCGCTGTGAAGGTTCACAAGATCAGATTTATGGGATTTATTGTACTGCATTGCAGGGTCATTTATTCCAACATAGAAAATACTGTTTTGCATTATGAAAAGTATGTTGCACTGCATTTATAGGTATTTTAATGGATTTGTTTTTTCACCCTTTATTCAACCAGGAAAGCCCTTTAGTCATTCCGGGGTCCGCTATAGTTTCACTCACTTCACGGGGTCTCCTTATATTATGTATTCTTTCAGGTTACTACTACAGTCTCCTAACTCATTTGTACTGTCTAAGGCATTATCTTTCACTGACTGCCTGTCCCTCAGGTGTATTTAGCTCAAGTGAGAATGTTTGTTTTGCAGAATGCCCAGTGAGTTTCATCTAGATTAACACCCAGAAACACAGCGTGTTCGTCGTACTCAGGGAGCCCAATGGAGGCCCACCAGGCAGCCCACTGTGCTTTATGTCAAACACATCTCACAGAGACTCAGCCAGAGGAAAAGAGAGCTACTTTGTTGCCCTTTGAGCACTAGGTCAGTGTGACTTTGCCAGTTTCTGGTTAGTCGGACTCCCTACTAGTTTGTTGTTGCTGATGTTTTGTCATCTGCAAATGACCCTTCAAAGTCCAGTTAACGCGTCTCTCATTGAGCTCATTTGCACTTTCCCCTTGTCGCCCCTAGCAACAGCACCGAAGTCAAGCGTGTTCTCAGATAAAAACAGTGTGTTGTTGGTCCCGACCACATCCTCTGGTGGGTTGTCAGGTGCAGGCCTCGTTCTACACACAACAGTCCGTACTGTTTTTGTCAGTTAGCAGAAGATCATCTTCCCCCAAAACTGTGTCATCTGTTTACTTTCTCTTTCCCAATATCAGACCTCAGGATAAGACCAAGATGCTGACAGTTCAAAGTAACAAAAGTTTATTGC
The DNA here is from genome assembly GCF_023373465.1 of Oncorhynchus keta. Taxonomy (NCBI): domain Eukaryota; kingdom Metazoa; phylum Chordata; class Actinopteri; order Salmoniformes; family Salmonidae; genus Oncorhynchus; species Oncorhynchus keta. The sequence goes on along the minus strand of NC_068438.1, from coordinate 9,714,157 downwards.
AAAAACAGGGGGCAGGCAAACGACAGGTCAAGGGCAGGCAGAGGTCGGTAATCCAGAGCGGAGTCCGAAAGGTACAGAACGGCAGGCAGGCTCAGGGTCAGGGCAGGCAAAAAAACTAGAAAACAGGGACTTGAGAGAAAACAGGAGGACGGGAAAAACGCTGATAGACTTGATGAGGCAAGACGAACTGGCAACAGACAAACAGAGAACACATGTATAAATACACAGGGGATAATGGGGCTGATGGGCTACATCTAAAGGGGGGTGGAGACAAGCACAAGTATAGGTGAAACAGATCAGGGTGTGACACTCAAAGCCCGTATTTGACACACACACACACATCTGACTTGAAACTCCCCCAAATAACCAGTATTCTAAAACACCAAATAAGGCGAATGCAACATGAAAGGCCAGCATGTCCTTGTGGTTTTCTCTGCATGGTTCAGAGCTTTTTTTCAGTTTCAGAAAGACCAGAAAATAGCAGCTGTGCCAAGCTCTCACCTCCTGTCTGCCCTTGCTTCATAAGTGGCTTGCACCCTGACGTGTACTAAAACAGGAAATCTAAAAAATACTCTCTCTCTCTCTCTCTCTCTGCATGTCTCTCGCTACATGTCTCTCGCTAACACTGACAGTTTCTGTCTCTGTGGTCTGTACAGTCAGACTCACAAAGTGCTCTAGACAGGCCATTGCCAGATGAACGAGGTGAGATGGTGGTGTGCTGTCGGGGGAAAAAAATCTATTGTAGTAACTGATAGTTGAGTTGGAGTGTGGTTGACGTAACTGAGTTTGGTTCAACACCGGGGCGGGCGGTGGATCCAGGCCAGAGGGTTCAGTGTGGGGTGTGGAGTTGGCTGGTCAGTGGTCTGAGAACTCTGCCTGAGTGGGACTGTCTGGGAGCCGAGCCCAAGTGTGTCAGTAGCAGCAGCAGTGTGGTGAATCAGTCGTTGGTTTGGATCCGGTAGATTAAACAGGCTGACCTCATGCATTCTGGAGGGCAGGGGAGAGGCTGTTTAGCAGGTAGGTGAGTGTTGCTGTTTGCTGGAGTAGGTCTCTAATGGGTTATAACCATCAGTAGATGAAGGCATGCCCCTTTTGGCACTGCAGGAGACTGTTAGTACTGGTGATTGAGTTAGTGGGGCTGTCCTTAGCCCTCATTGGACCATTACTGGATAAAAGGAAATAGTAGACTGTTCAAGGCCTTCACTGACCAGTGTGGTTATGCTTTATTTTACAGTAATATTTACCTGATTTGACTTTCTGGTTACACGGCCAATTGTTATTACACAATTCTGACCGAATAACTCATTTTTGTTTTTATGACATTAATGGTACTGTTCACCATTTTGTAGCAGGCAGTCAACAATACTGTGTTTAACTATTATATACTGTGCCAGAAAGTACCCATTGCTGCCACGTAATGTCTTAGCAAATACTAGGGAAATGGCAGCTGCAACAAATAAACCGCCGTTTATAAACTGTGTGGTTCCAGCACTGGACGCTGATTGGCTGACAGCCATGGTATATCAGACCGTATACCACGGGCATGACAAAACATGTATTTTTACTGCTCTAATTACGTTGGTAAACAGTTTATAATATAGCAATAAGGCACCTTGGGGATTTGTGGTATATGGCCAATGTACTGCAATTGTATATGCCTACCATGGCGCAGCTTTGGTGATACGTCAAGTGTTCCACTTGAGCCCACATGGGTCTCTTGAGTTGATTTCATTATACTCGTACGACTCAATTGCCAGTTTCCCCCCCCAAAATATGTGATTACTGTGACATTACTGTATAAAAAATGATTAGTTGAATCAACAAAATCCTACTCATGCTAGTAGCCCAGATTGGCTACACTCTTAGAGAAAAGGGTTCTACCTGGAACCAACAAGGGTTATTCAAAGGGTTCTCCTATAGGGATAGCCGCAGAACTTTTTTAGGTTGTAAATAGCACCTTTTTTTTCTAAAAGTGTTAGTTTTTCTGAATGGGAGTGTTGGAAACTAACAGCTACCACGCCAGCTTCAGGGTGAGGATAAAGACAATGGGTCAGGTATCATCTTTGACTAAAGCAATAAATATAGCAATGCGTATGCCCATGGAAACTCTATCCATATACACATACTGCAAGGTTATAGTCTGTGTTAGCCTCGAATAAGGTCATTCCCAATTGGGCAGCCACTCAAATGGAAAACCCCTCAGATTGGTTGTGAAAAATGTCTGCAATTAGAAAGTATAATATGAGTTTGGAGCAATTATACTGATTAATCCATTTTTCAAAATATAAGTATTGGTTAACGATGCATCTGCCCTTTTGCACTCAAGTGTCTTAACATAAATATCCAATGTGTTTATGGGATAAGGGCTATTTGACCTCATTTTAACCCATTGTAAAAACAAAACAATGAAAAAAAGTAATTGAATCCTTGTTTTATAATACAACTCATTTTAATAGGATAGCTTATCATAATTTACCTTTCTGTTTCCCAAAGTGAGAAGATTTTTTTTTATGCACAGTGAGTCTCACCCGGCATCTTACTAAATAGATCACCACCAGTCAAGCATTCACATCTATGTTTAGCTGGAGGGCATATTCTGCTGTCTTTCTCTTTTTCTCTACTGAAGCCGTCCATATTTTCCATCCATATAAGACTGGAGTCATTCTACTGCTTTTCTTGGAACCAGGCCAACGTAGATAAACACTGCCCCTCAAGCAGCTCATGAGTTGGCTTAAATCAAATTCGGGACAATTCATTCGGCCAAAATGCTTTAGAATCTTGTGTGAATGCCCTCGAGCAAGGAAACCATAGTGAATGTCTACAACAGCTAGCTAATGGTTAAGTGAAGCTTTTGATAGATGGGGGTGCACACCACGGTCACAGACGCACAATCATGGTTCATTGCAATTCATAGAGATTCATGATTACTTGGTGGAATATGGGTAACATTTGAACAAGAGAGGAACAATTCATAGAGGTTCTAATGAAAGATTACGTAGCTAAATAAGGAGTTGTTGTTGTCGTCGTTTAAGGGTTAGTGAGCTAGCGAGGCAAGTACCAGTCGTCTGAATTGAACAATTATGCCACAGGCAGTTATGGATTGTCCCTCTCTGTTGGCCCGAGAGGGCAGCCATTGTAGCACCACCACTTCTACATTTGACTCTCAACACAGTGAAAGTTTTTTTTTTTTGTAGCCCGGGCTTATCTCATGCTCATTTACCGTGACAACCAGTCTATTTTCTCTCCAATTGTTTGCTTTCAGACAGAACTGTTCTCTGTCTAGTGTTCTGTTCCCTGTGTTTAATTGGCCTTGCCTGACAATGCTGAGATGGTCCCAGTAAAGGGAGTCACTGGGACCTCAGTGAATCTACTCCACCGACCGGCGGATAAAGCTGGGGGGATTGGTCTCTCTGTTTCCTGTCTGCCCTGATTTGGCTTTGTGTGTTTTCGTGCAGGAGGTTGCCAGAACAAGAAGATTGTAGCAACCAAACTGTGAAAAAAAAGAGTTGTTCTCGTAGTTACACCTTTTTTGACACCCCTTGGTTCCTGCATGGCAGCTTTGTGGTCATGTTCAGAGGAACACAAAGGAAGCTGTTCAGTCAGCCTGTTCTGAAGTTCATGGCAGAAATCAACCTGCACATTAGTCTTGTAGTACTGTAAGTCTTTTGTCTTATTGTTCCCCAAGAGAAGAAGTGTTCTGGCACCTCTTTCTGCTGATGGTTGGTTGGAATAGTTTGTGTTGATTTATGTTGACATGACATTGACTGTCTCATCCTTTTCTCTCCTCCTTTTCCCCATCTTCTCCCTTCTTCCCTTACCCAGCTGCCAAGCGCCCCTCCTCCGTGTCCTCCTTGAGCAGCATTGTGGGTAGGATGGCTTCATCGGAGAGCGCCTGCCGCGGGAGCTGCACCTCGGTCAACACGGTGTGCTCGGACAGCGACCGCACGGCCAGCCTCAGCTCCTCTGCCTCCTCTGCCTCCCTGCAGGACGTACACTCTTCCTCCTCCTCCTCGCTGCCCTACGGGGCCGTGCCTGCCTACCCCTCCTCGCCGCAGCGCAATGGCTCCGACATCAGCCTGGACCTAACCCCTCTCTCCCTGCTCCCAGCGGGGGTAAGCCCTGCCACTGCCGCGTCCCCGCCCAAGCTGTCTCGCTTGGAGAGGGTGGCGCTGGAGATAGTGGAGACGGAGCAGGCGTATGTGAGAGACCTGAAGAGCATTGTAGAGGTAAGAAAGAAGTCTTCCTCTCCCCTTTCATCCCCTCCTCTCATTTCCTCTCCTCCTGTCCTCAGTACTGTCTGTGTGTCTCCTCTCTGAGATCTGGCCTGCTGCTGGTACTGGGCTGAGGGCAGCTACACCTGGCCAGTAAATCTAGCTATGGGAATTACTACCACCATTCCTGGTACTTGGCACCATATTGACATGGAAAGAATAGGGTTTAACATGATCATCATCATATGGTTTACATATTGGCATGTATACAGTTTACAGTATACATATTGAGTTGATTATTTCTGAATTGGAAATAGCACAATGCCTAATGACTATAATGAAACTGGAACTCATGGATACTGTAGTTGTGTCAGCAGTTTTTCAACCCTTTTCTACGGAAGAACTCCTCGACTCTCCCACCAGCTTCCTATTAGTAAAATGTGAACAATGCTTTCATCCCCTCCTCGTTCAGTGGCCATCTTAGAGCCCTGTCTGGACTCCCCGTGTGTCTCTGTGGCTACTTCCATCAGTGGCCCAGGTGGAACGCGAGGCGGGCAAGAGGAGGGCATGGCACAGGATGAAAGCAGCAGTAAATCCAAGTCATTTCTTCAAAAGGATGTTTCATACTCCTATCCGACAGGGTCAGCTGACTTGTGACAATGAGGAGTCTGTGACTGATCACTCACACACGCTAACGTATGCTCGCATAAGCACACACATACTCACACTCACACACACTCGTGCACGCACATTTACATGCACGCACACACACAGATGGATGATTCGTTTGATAAGGAACAGAGTGTGGTTGTTGAGTCAGGGGCCTATTGGGTGGACGACAGTCAACACATTTATCATATTGCCATTGGAGGCTGGGGCAGTATTGAGTAGCTTGGATGAATAAGGTGCCCAGAGGTGCCCAGAGTAAACTGCCTGCTACTCAGTCCCAGTTGCTAATATATGCATCTAATATATGCATTATTAGTATATTTGGATAGAAAACACCCTGAAGTTTCTAAAACTGTTTGAATGATGTCTGTGAGTATAACAGAACTCAAATGGCAGGCAAAATCCTGAAAAAAACTCCAACCAGGAAGTGGGAAATCTGAGGTTGGTCGTTTTTCAACTCATTCCCTATTGAAGATACAGTGGGATATTGGTCATGTTGCGCTTCCTAAGGCTTCCACTAGATGTCAACAGGTTTTAGAACCTTGTCTGGTGGTTCTACTGTGAAGTGGGGCCGAATGAGAGGGGAATGAGTGACGCTCATTCACGTGAGAGCGAGCTCTGTTCCATTGCTCTTCTACAGACAAAGGAATTCTCCCGTTGGAACATTATTGAAGAGTTATGTTAAAAACAGCCTAAAGAATGATTCTATACTTCGTTTGACATGTTTCTACGGACTGTAACGGAACTTTTTGACATTTTGTCTGCTCCTAGTGAACACGCTTCGTGAGTTTGGATATGTTTACCAAACGCGCTAACAAAAGGAGCTATTTGGACATAAATGATGAACATTATCGAACAAAACAAACATTTATTGTGGAACTGGGATTCCTGGGAGTGCATTCTGATAAAGATCATCAAAGGTAAGTGAATATTTATAATGTTATTTCTGACTTCGGTTGACTGCACAATATGGCGGATATCTTTTTGGCTTGTTTGGGCTCTGAGCGCCGTACTCAGATTATTGCATGGTTCGCTTTTTCCGTAAAGCTTTTTTGAAATCTGACACAGCGGTTGCATTAAGGAGAAGTGTATCTAAAGTTCCATGTATAACACTTGTATTTTCATCAACATTTATAATGAGTATTTCTGTAAATTGATGTTGCTCTCTGCAAAAACACCAGATGTTTTTGGAACTACTGAACATAACGCGCCCAATGTATACCGAGATTTTTGATATAAATATGAACTTTAACAAACAAAACATACATGTATTGTGGAACATGAAGTCCTATGAGTGTCATCTGATGAAGATCATCAAAGGTTAGTGATTCATTCTATCTCTATTTTTGATTTTTGTGACTCCTCTCTTTGGCTGGGATAATGGCTGTGCTTTTCTGTGACTTGGCTCTGACCTAAGATAATCGTTTGTGGTGCTTTCGCCATAAAGCCTATTTGAAATCGGACACTGTGGTGGGATTAACAAGAAGTGTTAAAATGGTGTGAAATACTTGTATGTTTGAGAATTTTAATTGTGGGATTTCTGTTATTTTGAATTTGGCGCCCTGCACTTTCACTGGCTGTTGTCATATCGATCCCGTTAGCGGGATCTCAGCCCTAAGAATCAAGGTAGGCCAGGAATCAGGAGTCTCTCCACGGGATTGAGGAGGAAAAGAGAGGAAAGACAGCCTTAAAGGAATAGAGGAAGTGACATCACTTTGATGTCTCATTTTTGTTTTGGCCAATCGCTCCCTTGAAAAAGTAATTTGCATCTCTTTTCCTGGTTTAGTGTTATGATTAGGTTTAGGTTTATGTTTAGGGTTAGGTTTAGGTTTATGTTTAGATATTGTGTAGAGGTTAGGCTAAAGGTCCATTTATACTTGATCTGAAAATGTGGTCGGAGGCGCCGTATGTGTTATGCAATTGCGGAGCTTCCAGAGGCATGCAGAGACCAAATCAAGCTCCGTACCACATCGCCGTGCACCTCTCAAATTGTGTAACAATGCGGAGAGCTCTGCATTGACAGGATTGGCTGACAGTAGGTGAGGGTGGGAGGCCCTGTATGAACACAAACTCACTTCCTTGACAACTTCCTTCACAACGGCTCTGCTCCGTTAAGTACAAGAAGTAAGAAAGCCCTGACGCCTGCGGAGGCTGCGTTGCAGTAAATGCTGTAAATCAAATCAAATCAAATCAAATGTCATTGGTCACATACACATGGTTAGCAGATGTTATTGCAAGTGTAGCGAAAATGCTTGTGCTTCTAGTTCCGACAGTGCAGCAAAATCTAAAAAGTAATCTAACAATTTCACAACAACTACCTAATACACACAAATCTAACTAAAGCAATGGAATAAGAATATATCCATATAAATATATGGATGAGCAATGACAGAGCGGCACAGGCAAGATGCAATAGATGGTATAAAATACAGTATATACATATGAGATGAGTAATGCAACATATGTAAACATTATTAAAGTGACTAGTGATCCATGTAATAAAGTGGCCAATGATTTCAAGTCTGTATGTAGGCAGCCACTTCACTGTGCTAGTGATGGCTGTTTAACAGTCTGCTGGCCTTGAGATAGAAGCTATTTTTCAATCTCTCGGTCCCAGCTTTGATGCCCCTGTACTGACCTCGCCTTCTGGACGTACGGCCACTTCATACATTGGATTGACTGTGCAGAGCCTTTAAGGGTTATGGTGGTATAAGGGTTCAGGTTAGGGGCATGGCTAGGGTAAAGGCTCATGGATAGTTAGTTGAACAGTTTGTTGATAGCTACTCGATCATCTTTAAACAACCTTTTTGTTTGTATTTTCTTTTTGGTTTTATTGTGAAAGCCAACCTGATGGACCTAGGGGCTAGTGTTGAGGTGCAAGACAGTGTGGTTCATGCAGGGCAGGTCGGTGCTGGAGTGATCTGATTAAGGGGTTCTGCCTCTGCTTTGATGTGGAGACAGAGAGGGAATGTTGCCAATGGCAAGTGGAAGTCAGCAGGTGGTGCAATCAGCACTCTGGGAGAACGGGCTGAGAGCAGAGGGTTAAATGTGTGTGTGTGTGTGTGTGTGTGTGTGTGTGTGTGTGTGTGTGTGTGTGTGTGTGTGTGTGTGTGTGTGTGTGTGTGTGTGTGTGTGTGTGTGTGTGTGTGTGTGTGTGTGGTTACGAGAGGGGGGTGGGAGAAAAGAGAGAGTAAGAGAACATTTCTTCAGGACATGTGATGATAGGTGTGTGGGGTATGGGTTAGAATGGCTGAAATGGAACCCTTGTTCGTTTTGCTTGACAGTTCTTTTGAAGTTCAGCCTTTACGAGCCAATAAAAAGAGCAGGCATTTGACTGAGCTAGCCTGTGCAGGGATGCCTTCCAGATCAAATGTCCATACATTTGTTTTTGCGTACAGGGATTTGGGCCAGACCACGGCTGTTTTATCGATCTGTGGGCCCCTGAGTTGATGGAATGGAGTTCGGTGTTGGCTGATCCAGAGTGCTGACTGTGTGAGTTGCACATGTGATGTCTATCGGCTCGAGCGTTCATTAGGCTCAGCCTTTACCAGTTATGGAAATCTGGTTTTGATCCAGGGATGATGTCAAAGTTGCTGGTAATAAGAACCAAGTATGATGATTGGAGTGTGTGTGTGTGTGTGTGTGTGTGTGTGTGTGTGTGTGTGTGTGTGTGTGTGTGTGTGTGTGTGTGTGTGTGTGTGTGTGTGTGTGTGTGTGTGTGTGTGTGTGAACAGTTTATTAGCTTGCCTTCTGTATGTTGTGCATGTGTGAGCTCCCATATTGCTCCTATAGGTCTTGAATGTGCAACATACAGTGTTTTGGAAGACACAGGAAGAGAAAATGGGGAGAGCCGGCGCGAGCCGGGGAGAGCGAAGCCCCCTTTCATTCTCGCTGTACTCCTGCCAAATAGGACAGGAAATTGGGGGTGGGGGTTTGGGGGAACGGAGCGTTTTTAGCCTCTCTTTGGCTGTAACCCCCAGTTTGGGGCACATGAAGAGGGGATGGAGGGGCCCTCGCAGGCAGCACAGAGGGACAAACTCCTTTCTCCAAATTCCAACCTAGATTCTCAGACAAAGAGACCAAAACCTGCCGGCTGCTCTGGCCTCTCTCTCTCTCACTCTTTCTCTCTCTCTCTTTCCTTCTCTCTTTCATTCTAGCTGTCTATCTTCCTTTCATAGTGAAACATTTATCTCTTTCTCAATTTCTTCTGCCTTTCTATTCTTGTGCTCTCTTGCGTTTAACCCTCTTATGTCTCAATTTTCCCCTCTCGTCTCTTCCTCATTCTTACTGTCTTCTCTCTTCTTCTGTCAATTTCTCATGCATCTGTCTGTCTCTCTCTCTCCTCCTCTTGCTATGGGCCCTAATTGCCCTCCCAAAGGAGGGTGCGTGTGTGTGTGTGTGTGTGTGTGTGTGTGTGTGTGTGTGTGTGTGTGTGTGTGTGTGTGTGTGTGTGTGTGTGTGTGTGTGTGTGTGTGTGTGTGTGTGTGTGTGTGTGAGGGGAATTCTTGTTCACCCCTGACTGCCTGTAAGTCGACAGTAATTACAGTGCCAGTGTACCCTTGCCTTTAAAAGGTGATGAGTGTGACGGGAGCCCCACTTATTTTCGCCTCATTTTGCCCTACCTCGGCCTGTTTGCTTTCCCCAGAACCCCGTTGGCTCTGGAAACAAACACAACTGGAGACAAAGCAACAACATAAAACTCCACATTTTACCCTCCAGGAATGTACCCTAGGCGCCCTCCACTCTGCTCGACTCCGTCAGGTTTGGGGGTCATTGAAGCTCCCTTCCCGGTCTTAACGCCCTGCCATCCCCACCTCGTACCGCCTCCCACCCCCCTCTCTCATGCATACTTTGTCTGTTTGTTTATTCACACCCGTTTATTTTTGCAGTCAAGTTGGCTTCATGTTATTTTAACGCGCTTTGTTTTTCTGTTGTTGGCTTGTTCTCGCTGGCCAGAAGGATATAACTGGGTCTCTGGGTGGGCCGCAGCCACCCTCACGGATACTCAGATCTCCCTGTTAAACTCAGACCAACAGAATGAACTGCAACCCTGGATAGGATCCTTTGTGGTTTCTCCACTGGGTTGGCATCTGGAGAGAGAGTTGTCTGTAGGATGTGGCGTTATCAGATGGGCTTGTTGGCCACTTAAAAAGCCTCCTGGTTATAAGACTATTGGGCCCTGGAGGGCTCTGATAAAGCGCTGACAGCTAGCTTAGATAAGGCCTTTTAGCCTGACTACTGATCACTACATTGGTGGTGGGAGACTTGGAGGGTATTGTGCTTTGGGCCTGTGGATTGGCCAGCCACATTTTGAAGCCCCCTTCTTTCCTAAGGCCCTTAGCCCAGCTCGGAGTGGGACATATCATTTTTCTCATGAGACTAGAGCATGGCTTTATTTCCCAGGTCAGAGAGAGGAGCACGAAAGCAAAATACAAATATTGTAACTGTCAGGCCTTTGCCACTTTGTTAATTGCTAGGTTTGCTTTCTTGGGCTTCTCAGTGAGTTTACAATAAGGATCGGTGGAGGGCTTAAGTATACGTTTTTTTCTCACGAAGAAAGCCTTGATGATAATTCAATTACAAATGACCCTAAGACAGCTAACAGAGAATCATCTGGATGAAATGAAGGGACGACGCAGGGGAGGGACAAAGAAGGGACTTTTGCCCATTTCAGCAACTAGGCAGTTTGTGTTATGAAGTCAGAAACAAATGAACATGAAGTATGAATGACGAGATTATGATGAAGATTGTATTTAGTTTATTTTGTCAATAAACATACTGACGTGCATTTACAGTACAGAATCACATTCACAGTATCTCTCTCTCTCTCCCTCTCTCTCTCCCTCTCTCTCTCTCTCTCTCTCTCCTCTCTCTCTGTCTCTCTCTCTCTCTCTCTCTCTCTCTCTCTCTCTCTCTCTCTCTCTCTCTCTCTCTCTCTCTCTCTCTCTCTCTCTCTCTCTCTCTCTCTCTCTCTCTCTCCCAGGACTACCTGGGTTGCATCATTGACTGTGGGGACCTGCCACTCAAGCCGGAAGAAGTCAGCACTCTGTTCTGCAACATTGAGGACATCTATGAGTTCAACAGGTGGGTTAGTGTGTGTTTTCTCTGTCTCTGTCTGCTTACGTGTTCGACCTACCTCATCCTCACTGGTCACCACAGCTGTTAGACTGCATCAGCCCTGAACTGGGGTCGATGAGATGTGTCCTCATGCTTTTGTGTAGATCTTAGCATGTCGCGGGTAGGCTACATCTTTCATCTCAGTGCAATGTCTTAATGGTGATCAATGTTACCACCTGTCAACGAAAATGGAATATTTTCCATTTCCCTCGGCTCAATTTCACTCAGCTCTGATCCGTGTTAAATCCTACAACTATGGTGGTGAAATCTCTCCTGCAGCTGCTTTTAAACCTTACCCTCCTTTCCCCTCTGTTTCTCCACTTGACTCTGTCCTCTCACTCCTCTGCTCCATGCTCTCGCTCTCTCTTTCTGTGTCGAGGCAGCTTGTGTACAGGCTGCAGCCTGGGTGGCAGGGATGTACATTTAATGTGCTGCAGACACAATGGCTGGCCCACCAGACAGACAATGTGCAGACACCGGTGCAGAGAGAGTATGAGAGAGGCAGAGAGAGTATGAGAGAGGCAGAGCGAGTATGAGAGAGGCAGAGAGAGTATGAGAGAGGCAGAGCGAGTATGAGAGAGGCAGAGCGAGTATGAGAGAGGCAGAGAGAGTATGAGAGATGCAGAGAGAGTATGAAAGAGGCAGAGCGAGTATGAGAGAGGCAGAGAGAGTATGAGAGAGGCAGAGAGAGTATGAGAGAGGCAGAGAGAGTATGAGAGAGGCAGAGTGAGTATGAGAGAGGCAGAGCGAGTATGAGAGAGGCAGAGAGAGTATGAGAGAGGCAGAGCGAGTATGAGAGAGGCAGAGCGAGTATGAGAGAGGCAGAGAGAGTATGAGAGATGCAGAGAGAGTATGAAAGAGGCAGAGCGAGTATGAGAGAGGCAGAGAGAGTATGAGGGAGGCAGAGAGAGTATGAGAGAGGCAGAGAGAGGCAGGCAGAGAGAGGCAGGCAGAGAGAAGAGGCAGAGAGAAGAGGCAGAGAGAAGAGGCAGAGAGAAGCAGGCAGAGAGAAGAGGCAGAGAGAAGAGGCAGAGAGAGAGAGGCAGAGAGAAGAGGCAGAGAGAGAGAGGCAGAGAGAGGCAGAGAGAGGCAGGCAGAGAGAGGCAGGCAGAGAGAAGAGGCAGAGAGAAGAGGCAGAGAGAAGAGGCAGAGAGAGAGAGAGAGAGACTTGGAATAAGGGATACTATCCAGCGAGCCCAGTTATGGTCACAGCAGCGCTCAAGGTTAAGGTATATGTCTTCTGTCTTGGTTCACCAGATTTTGCATACCACAAAGGAGGCTTGAGATTGATTATATGTGTAAGATTATGTTCCGTACACAGTGGCACGGTAGCGTATCTGAGCTGCACTCCGGCTAGATGTTTTCAGATTGCTGTTTACCCTGAAAGTAGAGATCCATTTATATGTTACCTGGAAACCGTTTACAGGAGAGCAAAGAGACAACCATTTGGCTCACTATAGTTGCTCAAGCAATTTGACTTTGTCTAACTGTAGCCTGATTTTGATACATTTCCCCCATTTCAGGAGTGATGCATTGTTTATGCCAGCAGCATACCACCCTGCATACCACTGCTGGCTTGCTTCTGAAGCTAAGCAGGGTTGGTCCTGGTCAGTTCCTGGATGGGAGACCAGCAGTGGTGAGGACCAGTAGGAGTCACTCTTTCCTCTGGTCTAAAAAAATATCCCAATCCCCCAGGGTAGTGATTGAGGACACTGCCCTGTGTAGGGTGCTGTCTTTCGGGACATTAAATGGGTGTCCTGACTCTCTGAGGTCATTAAAGATCCCATGGCACTTATTGTAAGAGTAGGGGTGTTAATCCCGGTGTCCTGGCCAAATTCACAATCTGGGCCTCAAACCATCACAGTCACCTAATAATCCCCAGTTAACTATTCCCCAGGTCGTCGTTGCTGCAAATGAGTATGTGTTCTCAGTCAACTTACCTGGTAAAATAATGGATAAATAAATCAAATTGGTACAGTATTTGTGATTATTTGTCTGGAATAGTGAATATTTCAATGAAAAACAGGAATTATTACTATGTCAGTAGTTGAGTTGAGGAGGGAGAAATGGCAGGGATGAGTTTGGCCCGGCAGCTTCCAGTGAAGCCCTGGGAAGAGTACCGCTCATATTTTTCATATTTCCTCAACACTCCTCGCCCTGCCCCCCTGCTGACACTCTTGTTTTCACACTTCAGTCTAAGGGCCCATGCCAAGTCGGCTCTTTTCATTACACCCCCCCATGAGTAAGTATTCACACCCTTCTTCAACTCCAATATGCTTCCTGCCCCCGGTTCTCATGGGAAATGGCCTCACTGTTGCAGAAAGAAACAGAGCAAGAGAGAGTTAGGGATTTCTCCCGTCTGCTCCAGGTTCTGTGCAGTGTAACTCATTGCAGTACAGTAAAGTATGTGCATCAGTGCCAGGGGTTTATCCCCATCGCTCGTTGCCGTGGGGCTAGCTAGGCCATAAATTACATTTGTTTGTAATGAACAGAATGAGAGCAGTCAGTTCCCTAACAGGCACCCAGGGAGAAAAAAAAAGAATTGTTTGCTAACTCTCTTTCTTTTTTTCATCACTGAAAGTAGCACACTGTTCATCTGTGGAAAAAAAAGGATTGACCTCATTTTTATCCTCTCCTTTCCCCAATAAGTAGAGAAAAAAATCTACCCTTTTCTCTCTCATCCTTTTTCTTGTTCTGCCTTTTCTAAATCTCATCTCCTCATCGCTGCGGTATGCAGCCCCTGTATCCACACTGGTGTTGTTATGTCTACTTTCTTGGCCTGTTCTCCAGGCAGCATACGGATGTCGTTTGCCGTGACTCGCCGCGGTGGACAAAGCCTGGTGTAGAGTTCTGGACCCTGTTGTGAGCAGAACGAACCGCAGCAAGAGACAGGGCACAGCCTGGTGAACAGTACAGCCATGACTGACAGACAGACTGGTGAACAGTACAGCCATGACTGACAGACAGACTGGTGAACAGCACAGCCATGACAGACAGACAGACTGGTGAACAGTACAGCCATGACTGACAGACAGACTGGTGAACAGTACAGCCATGACTGACAGACAGACTGGTGAACAGTACAGCCATGACTGACAGACAGACTGGTGAAGAGTACAGCCATGACAGACAGACAGACTGACAGACAGACAGACAGACAGACAGACAGACAGACAGACAGACAGACAGACAGACAGACAGACAGACAGACAGACAGACAGACAGACAGACAGACAGACAGACAGACAGACAGACAGACAGACAGACATGCTCTGTACTATTCTAGTAGTTAATCAAAGACCAGTAGTGCGTTCAATCTTGTCCATCTTTATTAGATTCACGCTGAGTAGAAACTGTGGCTGAACAGGCCACTATGATAGTCAGATAAGTGCTAAATGGTCTAGTCTGTCACTGAAAAAGGATCCTGCATCACTGGCCTAGTACCTTATAGATTTATCTCTACGGATACGTGACAAAGACGTGGAATCGTGACCTCTACCTTTTTCTAACCCAACTCATAATGAGTGACCGAGAGACAGACACGGAGACAGAGAGATCAGTCAGGCCTGAGCTCATCAAGATGACTTAACTGTCTCTTCCTTAGAATCCCTGCCCATCCTCTCTTTCGTCTCTCTGTTCCAAATCCCTCATTTGGAAAGTTTGCCAGAGACGATTGAATCCTCAGTAGGCTAACACAGAAACAAAGAAACCGAGAGACAGAGAGAGAGATGGAGACTTTACTACTGCACATGAAGATGCTTAATTGCATTGTTTGAGTGCCATGGTTTATCTCTTGCATCTGTCTAAGGCCGGGTGCAAAGCCAGCCACGACTCACGCGCAAAGGTCATTTCAACTAGAAATGTAGACGTTTCAAAATGAACACACATTTTTTGTTGTTGTTGCGTGCAGCTCCTGTACAGTAGAATGACAATGAGAGGAAGAGGAGCTGATAGAATAGCCTAATAAGAAACACATGTTCTGTATAGTATCATGGGTTTCAAAGCTGGCTATGGACAGCGTATTTTGATAGTTCCTGACGTTACAGTATAAACAGATCAATTACCTCCAGTGGCTGTGGATAATGGTTTTATAACCCGTTTGGTGTACCACCGCTATTTCTTATACTGCTGGTGGAATGTGGACGCGTGGCACCATAGAAATGTAGAAGTATCATTATTGCAATGGTCTGAGGGGCTTTTCCCCGTTCTAGAAATTCTATTTCTATGTGTGGCTATGTATATCTGATTCATTCAACTTCTCATGGAGTAGACGCGTTGCTTGTAGAACGTACAGTAGGGGGGGTTGGGCTCTGGGGCCCATCGCTCATGGTGGTGGCCCGTGTGTGGTGACATTTAGTCAAGCCTGGTTAGTTCCTCCACTATGTGTGATTTAGGCCACACTGTGACCCCTGCATGCTTGGCTCGGGTCACGGCTCCTATGAAGTCCCGCACGATAGGCATAACCCCTTACCCTCTCACTCCTGTCCAGTCAGAGTCAGTCTGAGTGCT
Organism: Oncorhynchus keta; assembly: GCF_023373465.1. Lineage (NCBI taxonomy): Eukaryota > Metazoa > Chordata > Actinopteri > Salmoniformes > Salmonidae > Oncorhynchus > Oncorhynchus keta. Next base: position 9,698,651 of record NC_068438.1, on the reverse strand, counting down.
AAGCCCCCTCACCCGCTCACAGTCATTCCTGTGACCCGGAGGTCTGCCTGGGAGGGAATCTTCCCTGTTACCCTGGTTGGCTGGGATCCAGGAAGGGCCAGTCCCCCAAACCGTGCTCTCTGTTTTTATCTGCCGAGGCTCATGTGGGAGTGGCTGGTGTCGCTGTCACGTGAAAGAAGTTCTCACTTTGAGAGAGGCGGTGAAGTCGGCATGTGAAGAAACTCAGGGAATGGATTGGGAACATAAAGCCAGCAAGGTTCAAGTGCATGTAAACACTCTGATTTAGGGATGTAGATAGGTCTCTGTTGTTTTTGTCTGGCACTTACTGTGTCGTTACTCAAGAGGAAACAGATCTGCAAGGGCTTTAATCTAATGCAGAGATCGCACTCCATGAGAGAGGAATGCTTATTAAAGGAGAAAGGAGGGAAGTGAGGCGTACAGGAGGAAAACAGAAGGGGGGAAACTGGCTGTATGGAAGGTAAATAAACTAGGGCTCCCCACAAGCACAGTGAAAAGAGAGGAAAGAACGAAACAAAGGGAGGGAGCGTGTGAGGTCATTGATGCAGTGCCCCTCGCAGGTGACCCCCCTCCCCGTTTGACTGTAACGCTTTGCGAAATGTCTGACTGTAGAAGGATCATCTGGAGGAGGCTCCTCTTTCCTCTCACAGTTCACCCTCTCATCTAGAAGAGGAGCAAATGCACATACGTTAATAACCAGATTGTCATGTGTCAGTAGGTTGTCAGTAGATTGTCAGTAGGCTTCATTTAAAACTAGTTTTCCCCCTGACCTCAAATATGGAGCGTCTCTGTTAAACGTCTATGCATGGAGTGTTTTAGTAAGGAAAAGCTAGGAAAGTAATTAGTAGGGTTGGTTACAAGGCCCTGACAGCCAAATACATTCCAGGGCTTTTGTCTTAAAGTACCAGGCCCTGCTCGTAAGTGCCAAGCCTTAATTAAATCCAATGTTGGCAAACATGCTGCAGCACTGCAGATGTAGTCTTGTTGAAAGCCCTCTTGCAGATGGAGGGGAACGTCTCTGTGGTGGCATGTTCTGTGTTCCCTCTTTCCCTTTGTCTTTGTCTGTCAACAACAGGATTCAGACATCAGTCAGGGCCAGTGGCACGCAGAGACACCCTGCTCTGTGGCCATTTGGTAAAAACCACCCATAATTCCCCCTTGCTTCCCGCAAAACCCTAATGACGCCCTCTTACCGCGGAGGGAAGCCGCGAAACAAGCCTCGTCTCCGAGGGAGGAGAGAGCGACGGGAAGGAATGGAGGGCTGCGGTTTCGCTCCAAACTTTTCACCCCGTCCATGTGAAGGCGAACTCCGGGTGTTTACAGAGCGCCTCTCTGTTTTCCTTCGGAAGAGGGGGGATACCGGGAGACAGACCAGTCCGGCAGCCCTGGGCCTCTCAGAGATGCGGGGAAGTTGGGCTTCGCTAATGAATTGAGTGCAGATGGGCTGCTCATCACGTCGTGTCACCTCAGATATGGGCTGATGGGGCTGCGGTGAATGACACCTTCAGTTTCAGCTCACTGTCCAGGAATGTGAGGCTAGTTGTCTCTGTTGAGATGTCCCAGTAACCACCAGAGACTGCCATTACAGCCATTAGTCACATCAACCTCCATCTTCTCCTAATCGGAGCTGGAATTCAAAACGCATCGCTGTCCCTCAACTCTCCCCTCCTCACTACTGTTCCTTACCTTTTCCACCATCTCCAGCCAAGACAATTCTGCACCGATAGTTTTGATTCATTCAGATACTGAACGGAGAGACCCGCCGCTCTCTCCCCCCACTGACATCCATGAAGAAGGAGGTTAATCGAAAGTTACAGGCTCCTGGAGAGAGCTTGCGTATGTGTTTCATAAGAGTTCTGTCCATGGTGATGACGGGGCTAGGGTGTTAAAAGTAGTCTGATCCAGGTCTGTGTTTGTAAGGTGTGGGGGTTGGGGAGGCGAGGGGGGGCTGTAGTGGGACAGCTGGAAGGGGGTTCTGGTTGGGGTTGGCTGATGTGTGGCTAGATGTGTCCCATATGCATGCATTTAGGAGATCGTTTGGAAGGATCGGAAGGGGAGACATGAATGAATACTTTGTGGGAATGGAGTTTGGGATCCGTCCCTGCCAGGATCATCTTCGACACCAGCTCCAAGGGCCTCGGTGGAGACGGAATAACAGTCTCCAAACAAAGTTCTCATGAACTGTCCTAGACCTTGACAAACTCACATGCACTCATAAGCACTGCACAGTGTCTACCAAGAAATGTCTGCGAGGTCCATTTTATATAGCAGTGTATGTGCTCCTCATTATGTGTTATGAGTAGTTGTTACATGGATGTTACAGTATTTGACAGTGATGTGTTTTTATCATGACTGAGAGCTGTTGTACTGATTTGTAGAGCATGAGTCCCAGGGATGTAGACTAGTTACAGTGATATTTCCATGACCTCTGTGTGTTGCAGTGATACGTTTACATTGCTGTACTGGTGTTCTCATGGCCCATAACTGGCCTCTGTCTGTCTGTCTGTCTCTCCCACAGTGAGCTTCTGGAGGACCTGGAGAGGAGTCCTCATGCGGCTGCCATCGCCGAGTGCTTCGTTGAGAGGGTGAGTCACCACATTGCCGTGATAAAGCACAAACAACCAGTACATTCACATTACACATTTTTCTCTGTGGGTGTTCCGATGTTCTAAACCAGTGTTTCCTGATTGGTTGGTCACAGCCAGCCCCTCTTGGGTCATAGCTTAAGACTGGCTTGCTGTGTAGGCTAATAAAGGCTATGACAATATGGTGCTTGTACACAGCAGCTATTTTGTTCTCTGGATGCAGAGCGCTGTTAAAATGTCAAGCAAGCAGATTGTGTGAAACAAACTTTTGTTTCGGCCAAGTAGAGAACCACAGCTGTTTGAAGTGGGCCGCTGACATTGGGCAGTGTGTCAGAGGAAATGTTTGTACTTGGGCTATGTGAGTGTGCGCAGGCCCGTGACCAGAGAAGCATGGTGATTGGTTCTGGTTCTGAAGCGGTGGTGGCGCTGACCCTTTAACCCATGTCCTCACTACAGTTGAGTGGGTCTGCACACCCGCATGGTGCCGTACTCTAGTCGCCCGAGTAATGACACAGAACCACCGCGGATAAAACAGGAACAGTGAAGGGTCCAATCGACCAGGGAAACAGGCTCTCCTTTGTGTCGGCTGGGAAAATGGCCAGCGTCTATGTCCCTGACTCCCAGGGTACGCCTCCATATGTGGGGCTGCAGACGGACACGCCTGGCCCTGCCAAAGCTGGAAAAAGACCCAAGAACCAGAATCCCATTTACGGTCCAGGATCCAAGGGTGCCTATTCTTAGTCCCGTCTCCAGCCTGTTCTTTCCTCTTTGGTGCCCAGACCCTCTTATCCAGCAGGTCGTTATGGTTCTCTGCTATTGAATGGGCTACTGTTGTGGCCAATTATAGATGGCTGGGGGGAAAAAAGAGTACATTCCATTAAGCCATTACCGACAAGGTTGTTCTGGGTTATAAGATGCTGCTCTGAGCTAGACTAACCTCTCTAAACAGGGTGAGGACAACGGCCCCTCACTACTGCAGACTACATTGCCTATGCCGCTCTGTACCATCACTCACTCATAAATCTTTATGTACATATTCTTATCCCCTTACACTTGTGTCTATAAGGTAGTAGTTTTGGAATTGTTAGCTAGATTACTTGTTGGTTATTACTGCATTGTCGGAACTAGAAGCACAAGCATTTCGCTACACTCGCATTAACATCTGCTAACCATGTGTATATGACAAATAAAATTAGATTTGATTTGATTTGATATGTGGAGGTGGCGATATAAGAAATAATCAGGGCCAGTGTGGAACGTTGGAAACACAGTTCAAACGTGACCGTTTCTGCTTGGAATGAGGCCGTACGTGCTCTTAGGTTAGGTGTAGTCAGACACTGGGTCTGTATGGAGTCGGCTGTAGCCTGAAACAATTCACCATCTGCTAAGCTACGAATCTCCAACCCTAGACCTGCTGGCTATATGTACGACTGAGTGGTAAAGACAAGTATACATACATACACAAGTGTTTGGAACATAATATTCAGTTGACCTCACAGAACCATTATCTAAACCTGTAGGAGCCATTTTGGACTGTTTATGAGTTGTGTGTATGTTGTCTGTCAAGGGTTATTTTATTTACTTGTTTTGTACACTAGAGGGGTCATGGGTCACTGGTCACATGTGTATATAGGTAGCACAGGTGACCAGGAAGGGTTAAGCACAGGTGACCAGGAAGGGTTAGCACAGGTGACCAGGAAGGGTTAGAACAGGTGACCAGGAAGGGTTAGAACAGGTGACCAGGAAGGGTTAGAACAGGTGACCAGGAAGGGTTAGAACAGGTGACCAGGAAGGGTTAGAACAGGTGACCAGGAAGGGTTAGAACAGGTGACCAGGAAGGATTAGAACAGGTGACCAGGAAGGGTTAGAACAGGTGACCAGGAAGGGTTAGAACAGGTGACCAGGAAGGGTTAGAACAGGTGACCAGGAAGGATTAGAACAGGTGACCAGGAAGGGTTAGAACTGGTGACCAGGAAGGGTTAGAACAGGTGACCAGGAAGGGTTAGAACTGGTGACCAGGAAGGGTTAGAACAGGTGACCAGGAAGGGTTAGAACAGGTGACCAGGAAGGGTTAGTACAGGTGACCAGGAAGGGTTAGAACAGGTGACCAGGAAGGGTTAGAACAGGTGACCAGGAAGGGTTAGAACTGGTGACCAGGAAGGGTTAGAACAGGTGACCAGGAAGGGTTAGAACAGGTGACCAGGAAGGGTTAGAACAGGTGACCAGGAAGGGTTAGAACAGGTGACCAGGAAGGGTTAGAACAGGTGACCAGGAAGGGTTAGTACAGGTGACCAGGAAGGGTTAGAACAGGTGACCAGGAAGGGTTAGAACAGGTGACCAGGAAGGGTTAGAACAGGTGACCAGGAAGGGTTAGAACAGGTGACCAGGAAGGGTTAGAACAGGTGACCAGGAAGGGTTAGAACAGGTGAGAGGAGAGGGCATACAGTTCTTATCGTATCACATATACACCTTATAGAGTGCCTCTCTGCACCTTTTGTACATGAATGTGTGTGTTTTCAGAGCTATTTATATTCATAGACGTCATACATGTGAACTTCACCCCAAAAGAGTAACGTTTTGTAAAGCTGTGGATGTTGACAGCTCTCTCCTGTGCCAGTGGCAGTCATAGGGAATCGCTACTACAAAGCCTACTTAAAATGTAAAATGCAATTAGCTTTCTTTAACTTTCTTAGATGAGCTGTTTTAGATGAGATGTTTCTTGGATGAGAATACATGTTTACACAAGTCGGGGAATGGGGTTTTGTAAGGAGATAAAAACAAAGTATTTATTTCTGAGTGAGACCTGGAGAATGATCCGCATGCGAGGAGAGCTGTCACACAACCATAGGGGGGTTTGTGGCAGAGTGAACATGGAGACCAAAGCTCCGTGTCTCTGGTCTTTCTCACACGTCTCTCTTCTCTGCCATCTGTTTATTTTCTCTCCCTCTTGTTTAGAGCGAAGCCTTCGACATATATACCCTCTACTGTATGAACTACCCCAAGTAAGTCACACACACACACACACACACACACACACACACACACACACACACACACACACACACACACACACACACACACACACACACACACACACACACACACACACACCCCTGTACTGGTGTGCACTGTCATTTGACCTAGATCCTTGAATGATAGCTATTGTGAAGGGACCTGGGAATGCTAGAATGTAATGAGTTAAACACAGTGGACAAGTGAAGTTCAAAATACACATTTGAAATTGTTACAGTGGTATAAATACACAATTGAAACTGTTACAGTGGTATAAATACACAATTGTATATGATGATGGGGGGAGAGTACAGTTGTAATCACCATCCTTTATAGAGAGACATGAGTGAAAGGGAAATGATTTTGGATGGTCATTAAGTGAGTTTACATGCACACAGAAAATGTGATATTAAACTATGGCAGAAGGTTGAGTGTAACATTACTCATGTAAACCTCATGTAAACCCCTTTGCTGTGTTTATCTTAAAACACCCGTTTTTCTGAGCAATCTTTCAAATGATTAGTCGGCGTTCCAGCTGTGTATTTGATCTGCACATGTGCCAGCACCGGGAAGCGCAAGCCTCCCTCTTAAGTGAGTTCGGAAAAACTGAAAGTATGCATCTTCTCAATAGTTTTCACATTCAAGTGTACAAACTCAGAATCAAAAAGTCTTTGCAAAAATAACATGGTCACTGTGGTAGAACGTTCGTTGTGACTGCCGATTTTCTGCATTTATCAAAATCACCATCAGGCAACCTGATTTCAGGTGTGTCCATGTAAACAGGATTATTAGGGAAATCATTCTACTTGCAAGCAGGCAAACGTTTTAAACAAACTCTTAGATTAACCTGACTATCTACAATAATCACATTATTGTGCGCATGCAACCGTACTCAGCGTCTTGAATAGATCTATTTGAACTCCTCAGTGGTCGGGAACGACAAGTGAAACCGTCAAAATAGGTTCCTCCAATGAAAGACTATAGTGACTGATTTAATGACCGAGGTCACTGGTCAAACAGGCGAACTCACAGTGTATTGTGCGTGTAAAACACAAACCCATCACAAGCATTTTAGAGGCGGCACCTTTCACGGCCCATCAATTCTAATCCCACGGGCCACTACAAATTGACTGGCAGATGTTTGAATAGGACTGGATCGCTGCCCGTCACCATGACGATGCGGTGTTCCACATGCTCCGTGTAAACAGCCTTTCGTGTGTCTGTCATAATTATATGTGTTATGTGACATGGATGGTGCACTGACCATGTACGTGAGCTGCAGTATGTGCATTCATCCAGTGATGGTCTTACAAAGACCAGTTCGTAGCTCAGACCGAGATGTGCTGTTAGCAGATATCAGAGCTTTTGTCTGAGAAAGACATCCCAGTCGGACAGCAAGGGGACTACGGCAGAATGTTTTACTATATGTAAATAGTTGCGTTCAGACAAAAAAAAGAGGCCCCTCTGAAGGGGGGACCGGAGGCATATGCTGAACACATTACTGTACACTTCACCATGAAGTGCTGTCTGGCATAGCAATGAGCCAACTGATGAGTCTTACTGTGAACCCCCCTCTTCCACCAACAACCTCCACCCCCTCTCCTCCTGGATCTCTTTCCCCAGCTCGGTGGCTGTTCTGAGGGACTGCATGAAGAACAAGAGCCTGGTGGGCTTCTTCCAGGAGAGGCAGACCATCCTGTGCCACTCCCTGCCCCTGGAGACCTACCTTCTGAAGCCAGTGCAGAGGATCCTCAAGTACCACCTCCTGTTGCAGGTCAGTATGGGTCATGGCCTGGGTCAGAGAGACAATACGATGATACTGATCCAACACTATCAATGTCAAACTTATTCAGAGAATACGACTATATGTATAAACCCTTTAGAGGAATGGTACAGGGCCCGTTGTAGACTGAGTTTCCCTTCAATCCAAAGCACCCTGTTTCTTACTCTGCGCTCCTTGCCTTTATTAGTGTGTGATACTCAGCAGACCAGCGGTGCAGCTAGCGAGTAAATAAAGCATCGAGATGCTGTGAAATGAAACAAGGAACCTATCATTAAACGAAAGCCCCCAAGTCACGCAGACTCTCAACTCATGGCATTTATAACTAGCTGTGTTTGGACACTGATCAACTACCGAGGCTATATCAACTATTCTCTCTCCAAGCCCACCTCTGTGGTGGTTATTCTCAAGTATGGGTAGCTGCAGCCCGATATGGCAAGTGGGTGTGTCGAAAGGAGTGGGTTTATGGAAAGTGAATCAGCTCATGTCAAAGTCGATAAACCAGTACAAATGAGGGAGTTCCATAAACCTGAGCCAAGTACTACTGTCCCTGAGCTGGTCTATGGCCCCATTGCCTTGTGATGAGAACAATAATCTGTGCCACTCTGTCATGTTGTCAACAAGGCAGCATGGTGCATCATCCAGAAACATCTATTTTTCCCATAAAATATATATTTGAATTTAGGCTTATTGGAATCGATCCCCTCATTGGCTAACGCACCGGTGTTGTATGGAGCTGCTTGACGACCTGAGGTGCTTCCCACTGGGAAGCTGTATCCAATGTCGCCGGCGGTAGCGAACATGGCAAACCGGAGCACCTGTGTTGTATCGAGGTGATTGCCGACCAGAGTTGCGTCCCACTGGCGGGTGTCTTCTCAGGCGGTAGATAACGTAGCAATTTTTCCCTCCCATGATTTTATAAGTTGGAAAGCTGACTACACAAGAAATAACTAATATTGAAAACCACCTCGATGTCGCTTTGGTACATACAGTCTGCAACAACACTGGGACACAGTGTCCTTCGCTCTCTCCTTGCCAAGCACTACTGTCCCGCAACGCTGTTGGAAGTAGATACCTAGTAGCCAATATTAGGGTGACGGTCATGGTAAGAACACATGTACATCGCATACAAGCAACAATACACCCATCATCAGTACTTTTAATTTTAAAAAACTAAACACTGAAATACAACTCAGACTCGTCCTCTGACTTCAGAACAGAAGTTCAAACTCTCGCTGTACGTTAGTTGCCTGGTTTCGACACACCCACTCGTTCGTTCTGTGGTCGCCGTATTGGGCTGCAGCTACCTCTTTCTCGTTATACCAACCCTAATAGAAGTCTAACCTCACTATCACCCCCGTGTGGCAGGAGCTGGCCAAACACTTTGATAAAAGTGACCCTGGCTACGAGGTGGTGGAGGATGCCATCATCACCATGACAGCTGTGGCCTGGTACATCAATGACATGAAGAGGAAGCAGGAGCACGCCGTCAGGCTGCAGGTATGGACCACCACTCTGCCCAGTCACTCACTACAGCAGTTCTGAGGAAACTACTGTATGTGTTATCCATGACTCTGAACTGGCTGTAGAGGTCAGAGGTTAAAAGTCAAAAGAGGTTAGAGGTCACGGAGGTCTTTGGACATGTCAGTCTCCACTACATCTGTTTTTGAAGGTTAGAGGTCAACCTTTGGTCAACACAAACACTGCTTTTCTTTTGGCTCTGGCAGGAGATTGAGAGCTTGTTGACCAACTGGACAGGTCCAGACCTGAATGGCTTTGGGGAGCTGGTGTTGGAGGGCTCCTTCAGGGTCCAACGGGTCAAGAAGGAGAGGGCATTCTTCCTCTTCGACAAGATGCTGCTTATCGCTAAAAAGAGGCTGGAGCTTTTCATCTACAGCACCCATATATTTGTGAGTGACTCGCGGACACCGGAATGAATCGATCAGATTATTGTGTTTCTGTAAATGCCATGGGCATGTATCAATAGAGATGACGCCTACACCAATCAAAAAAGTGAAATGTTTTCCTTTGTCGCTTGATTCTTTATCGTGTACTGATACCCTTATTTACACTCCACTGCCTTTCCTCTCATATTTCACTCTCTCCTTTCCCTCATCTCTCCACCCTTCTCTCCATTCAGTGCTGTAATCTACTTCTGGTAGAAACCATGAAGGACCCCCTGTGTTTTAAGGTGTCCGATCAGACCATCCCCAAACAGCAGCACATTGTACAGGTATGAGTAAACCAAAGGACAGGACATTGTATTGTGTCAGACCAGTGTACCTAAACTACCCTCCTACTCATGTTACAGACCAAAAACCAGGAGGAGAAACGCCTTTGGCTGCACTACCTCAAGAGACTGATAGTGGAGAACCATCTTGCCTCTCTACCCCAGAAGGTGAGACAATACGGTCAATGCTGCCGATATAAACGGCAATACTTTTCAGCCAAATATAACACTGAAACTGAGAATATTGCATTCCCTCTGTTAGGTTGTGCTGCCACCTCATGGTTATTTAAAGTTAATGCAAACACTGTCGCAAGTCATTGAATCATTGAAATACCATACATGTATTTTTCAGGCAAGGCAGGTACTCGGTGACAACTTCTGTCAATGTGAGTTTCATTTCAAACCATCATACTTTCACACACCTACACTTTTCACTTTCAATTTACATTGTAAATTGAATTGAATTTGACACCAACCGTGCACAGTTTACGGTCATGCACAACTCAGTAACTTGCCATTTCTATTTCACAGCTCCTCAGTTTGATCAGGATCATTTTAAAAAGTCATCTCCAAGATGCAATGAATACCATCGAGGAAGACGCCAATCAGGTCAGAACAAGTCATTCTTACCTGTAATGCACCTAGTACCTCATTTGTGTGTGACCCACTTTTATTTTCTGTTGGATATCTTTACTGGTTTTAATCACGTTCAAACCCCAAAGTTCAAACCCCAAAGTAATGGCTTCTTTTTTGTCATAAATCTAGCAAATAACAAAGGCCTTTTGCCATATGTCTGTCTGGTCTGTGTTTGCGAATTAACTGAATGCGTGTGTGTGTGTGTGTGTGTGTGTGTGTGTGTGTGTGTGTGTGTGTGTGTGTGTGTGTGTGTGTGTGTGTGTGTGTGTGTGTGTGTGTGTGTGTGTGTGTGTGTGTGTGTGTGTGTGTGTGTGTGTCCAGAGCCCCCAGAGTTCATCTACACCCCAGAGAAGGCCAAGAAGAGCCTTCCCCTGCTTCTGGAGGGGAACCTGTCCTACCGCCGCGGCAGGAGGCAGTCTGGTGAGACTTCTTAGAGTAGGAGTGCTGATTTAGCCTCAGTTTAGCCTTTTAGATCATAATGAATAAGATTATATGGACAGATCCAAGATCAGCATTCCTACTCAGCAGGCAGTCTGGTGAGACTTCATGTCTATAGAACAGGGTCCACATTCATAAAGAGTCTCAAAGCAGAAGTGCTGTTGAAGTATCAGTTTAGCCTTTTAGATTATATTTGTTTTTTACATTTTTATATTGAACCTTTATTTAAGTCAGTTATGAACAAATGATACCGGGGAACAGTGGGTTAACTGCCTCCTACTAGGGCAGAACGACATATTGTTACCTTGTCAGCTCAGGGATTCAATCTAGCATCCTTTCAGTTACTGGCCCAAAGCTCTAACCACTAGGCTACCTGCCGCCCCAGTACTGAATCATTAACAGGATGACATGGACAAGTTGCACCTGATCCTGAGACGCTTTATGAACAAGGGCCCAGAGAGGAATCACCTACGGCACATTACTTGGACTAAACGTACAGTTAGCTAAGAAATGTAAATGCATAAATGTAATTATTGGAAATGACTAATTCCTGGATGCTTATGGGTGTTTCTTTCCAGCTCCAACTAAAGACTTCGAAACAGCATTTCATGGTGAGAGTGGTGAGAATGCTTCTTAAAGGATTTTTGTTATCTTGTTTCCTGGTAGTGCCTCGGTCAGTCGGGGCTGAAAGATTTGGTATGTTTTTAATGGAAAGTAAACACGCATTTGTTTTTTTCCCACAAACCATTCCTATCGTCTCATTGACTCCAGTCTCTTCAAAGGTAAGCTTGATTCAGACTTGTTCCAGACTTAACCACCCACACAACTGTTGTACACATAAATTAATCATCAAATGATATCTCATTGGAAATAATTACTATGAGCAATGCCTTGTTGGCTTTAGAAATGTGACTGAGTGACACCCTCCCTTTCTGACATTATCCGTCTCCGTGTTTATACGCATGTCCATCTCCATAGGCTGGCAGCGAGGGGGAACTGTGTCCTGGGGCAGATAGCCTGGGATACTCAGGCAGCACCAAAACCCTGGCCTCCTCTGTGATGGAGGTGGAAGCTGAGGCAGAGCGGTCGGACCCCTGCCTGGGCCTGGAAGATGAGGATCTATCCCCCCTGAGCCTCCCGCCCACCCTCTCCATCACCGAGGAGATCATGCAGTTCATTAACCAGAGCCGCGTGCGAGAGGGAATGGCCGAACTCAAGCATGACATAGTATGGGTGGGCTATATTGTCTTTCACAATTCACACATTGTTAAACAGTTGCCATGGATTTGAAGCAACCTGTGCAACTTGTCTAGTCACTAGACATTAGTGTGTAGTTTTATGAGCTATCAATTCCTTCCTGAGTTAGTGCTGCATTACTCTACCGTGTACATATTGCCGTGTACGACTTTTGTTTTTGTTTCTGTCTTTCCACAGGATTCACCCCTGGATGAGTCTCTGGAGGACCAAACAACTGAGCCACCTCCATGTCCAGTTGCTCAGCAAGGAAATGACCAGCCACAGCCTTCCCCTACAGAGGATACTTACAAGTCGCAAGACCCACATCCCAATAGTCCAGAGGAGATAACAGTGCAACTGGAGGGGAGCAGAACCAAAATGGAAGACCAAACTCTTCCACCCCATCTGTCCAGTGAGTCCTCAGAGGAGGGAGGTTGTGAAGGTGGAGAGTCTTCACCTTTGCCATCTGATGTCAAAGAGGAGATGCCTCAGGAGGAGAGCACATCAGCCAAAGAAACCGAGACAGTTGAGGAAAGAACTGCATCAGAGGTGGAGGACGAGCAAACGGACAAAACCGCGACACCTCTCTCTCCTGTAAGCCTCCCTGACAAAAGGGAGAGGGAGAAAGAACTCTGCTTTGACCTCCCCAACGAGGACAAACCCTCAGAAGCTCCAATCTCTCATCTCTACGTCCCAGAAGACACTGTACAGAGCAATCTGGCGCCCAAGAAAGAGACCCAGCTCACCAAGTCCGACAGGCAGATCATCGAGAAGATCCGCAGCTACTACGAGGCAGCTGAGGCCGAGGCAGGAGAAGCAGGAGAAAGTGACAGCAGCCCCACCCCCAGGAGAAACAGCTTCTCCCTCATCATCCCCACGGGCCTGGTCAAAGACTCTGTGTCCCGCTTTGCTGTCTTTGGCCACCAGGACAGCTTGTGTGACTCGGAGAGCGGGCGCTCCGATGGGGGGGCAGAACCAGAGCCTGAGTTAGAGCTGCCTGACCAGGGAGAGGGAGCCCTCAGTCCAGACTGTTCCTCCACTTATGCTGCTGGTTCCCAGGAAGATCACAACCAGGAACCAGGTCAGGGTGAGCCTGCTGTGGAGGAATGTAGCAGGTTTGAGCCAGGGAGCGAGCTCCTCCCCTACAAAGAGTTGATGAAGGAGTGGAAAGAGAAAGAGAAAGTAGGAGCCGCTGTTAGTACAGAGTTAACAGACATAAACAAAGAGCCCTCAGGCAGTGATGAAGCAGCCAAAGTGATCACAGAAGACCAACAAGTAATCAACGGCCACGGACCAAGTCCAAGTGATCTGGACTCAGAACCTAAAGAGGCCCAGAAAGACTCCACTGTCCCTCCACTTACAGGCCACTTCCACGACAGTAAGACCGTGTCCCAGGCTGGGTGGGGTAGAATCAGAGACAGGAGCTCCCTCACTGGGAACCTAGAGGGCCTACCCAGCCAGATCAAGGTGGGCCGCTGGTCCCGCCACTGTAAGATGGTGTCCTCCAGCCGGACCCTGTACGAGGGGGCAGCGGTCGCAGACGTGGCAGGTATAGGCCTGTTCGAGGCCAGCCCCGGTGATCCATGTTTGGTGGAGAACTCGGAGAGGATCCTCAGTAAGGTTCAAATGCTGGCTCGCATGTACAGCGCCAAGGCCAGCATCATGAAGGTGCCTCTTCACCACAAGAGGGTGTGTGTGGGTCGTGCACCGTGGACCGGCACCACCAGGCACAGTGTCCCTCCTCAGGCCCAGCCGCCACAGCAGCATCATGGGGAGAAGATTACAGTAAAGAGAGCTCAGAGCCATTCCACTGGTCAGTACCTTTAACATCCTTTCGGAACGGCTATGATTTGATTTAATAGTGTAGTAGTGATGAAATGTGAAGACTTGTTGGTGTCTTATTGTTTCATTTTCACTGAATTTGTGTTAGTGAACACTATTAATAATAGAATAACACTTATAAACTGTGATTTACCATGTTTGATAGTGAAAGTAAAGCCTTTATAAAGTTAGTTAGGAAACACTACGAATAAAACATGACATGTAAAGCCTCCATATTGTGTATCAGTGAATGACAATGTTTGGGATGTTTTTTGTGGGATTTACAGGTTGCCAGGAGATTACTTCAGTCTCCTCAGAACCCCAGCTTTTTGGCCACGTCCTTGTCAGTGAACAGCTGTCCCCCACCTACCGCCAGCAGGAGAATAGCTACGTCCTGGCCGGACCCAGGGACAATGTTTCCAACCTGGGATCCACGTCCATTACCCCTCCACCCTCCTCCCCTCTGACCACCCCACCAAAAAACCCTCAGGTTGGGCCTGAGGAGGTAGTGACGACTGCTGTGGAGGGGAAGCTTATGAAGAACCAGTCTGAGGAAGTCATCTCAGAAGCTGAGATGCAGAGGCCTCACTCCAAGAAGGGCTTCCCAGTCCAGGAAGGCCCCATCCAAGGGGTAAGGATTGAGGTTCCAGCTGATGGTCATCCAGGGACCCCAGAGATGTCTGTGAATCTCAGCAGGACTCAGGCAGAGCAGAAAGGACATCATCTGTACTCTATCAGGGAAGATCCTTCTCTGGGGACAGCAACCTCTTTAGCAGGCCCATGTGGGAACAAGGACAGGTCTCCAGGGATTGGCGCTGCAGAGGAACTGATGAAGACCATCCAACAGCAGGCTCCAACTGAACCAGAGACAGGCCAGTTGGTGAAGCCAGACGAAGACAATTTAAACACCAAGATAATGTCGCCTTATGTGGCCAGTGGGGCTGAGAGAGGGAGTTCACCCCAGGTGGTCCCTGGTCATCAATGTGAAGCTGAATCCACCAAAGAGAAACCACGAGATGCCACTCTAGATGATCGGGATGTTTCGTCTGCATCGTCAAAGATTTCCCCTCACAGCTCCGACACGTCTCCCACACAACAGAGGTCCATCTCTGGACTAACTGAGGGGTCAAACCCCTTCGTGCGGCATCCCACTCAGTCACCTATGACTGAACCCATGCAAGCAACACATACATCTGGTCAGAGAGTCAAGGAGAGTCAAGTCCCAGAGGATTCCAAAGAAAAAGAGGGGGGCATGGTTCCCCATCCGTGGTCATCGCTCCAAAGCCCGGCGCCTATACCTCCACCAGGGGTGCAGTCCTCTGAATGTCTGCCTAAGTTCACCAGCCAAAGACCACCCAACCTGCACCTGCCCACGAGCATGGGTAGAAGGAGTCTTCCTATCAATTGGAATGGATCAAACAATGCCACACTCCCCAGCCAAAGGTACAGTATTTAATAGCCTAATAGTACAGTAGTAACACAATTTCACCGGTCTATTGCTTAATTCTTCCACAAAGAGCTCTTGTAGATAATAAGCAGAATCTACCACACACCCAAAACCGATTTGTGAAGGTGCTGGAGGAAAAAAGCAAAACTGGAGAAACATTAAAGAAATTTACATCTGACTGGAAGAGTGCAGAGACTTTTTCCTGTTTCTTGACTAGGAGTTCTTAAAGAAATTCCATGAATAAGATAAGACAGTACATTGTTATTCACAGAGGAGATGGAAAGGAAACATTTCAGTGAAATGCTATATGCATTATATTTTTATATTTTCTACATTGTAGAATAATAGTGAAGACATCAAAACTATGAAACGACACATATGGAATCATGTAGTTACCAAAAAGGTATTTAACAAATCCAAATATATTTAAAATGTTAGATTCTTTAAAGTAGCCAATCTTTGCATTGATGACAGCTTTGCACACTCTTGGCATTCTCTCAACCAACAGTCTTAAAGGAGTTCCCACATATGCTGAGCATTTGTCGACTGCATTTTCCTTTACTCTGCGGTCCAACTCATCCCAAACCATCTCAATTGGGTTGAGGTCAGGTGATTGTGGAGGCCAGGTCATCCGATGCAGCACTCCATCATTCTCCTTCTTGGTCCAATAGCTCTTACACAGACTGGAGGTGTGTTGGGTCATTGTCCTGATAGTCCCACTAAGCACAAACCAGGTGGGAGGGCGTATCGCTGCAGAATGCTGTGGTAGCCATGCTGGTTAAGTGTGCCTTGAATTCTAAATAAATCACTGACAGTGTCACAAGCAAAGCACCCCCACACCATCACACCTCCTCCATGCTTCACGGTGGGAACCACACATGCGGAGATCATCCGCTCACCTACTCTGCATCGCACAAAGACACAGCGGAACCAAAAATCTCAAATTCGGAATCATCAGACCAAAGGACAGATTTCCACCTGTCTAATGTCCATTGCTCGTGTTTCTTGGCCCAAGCAAGTCTCTCCTTCTTATTGATGTCCTTTAGTAATGGTTTCTTTGCAGCAATTTGACAATGAAGGCCTGATTCACACAGTATCCTCTGAACAGTTGATATTTAGATGTGTCTGTTACTTGAACTCTGTGAAGCATTTATTTGGGCAGCAATTTCTGAGGCTGGTAACTCTAATGAACTTATCCTCTGCAGCAGAGGTAACTCTGGGTCTTCCTTTCCTGTGATGGTCCTCATGACAGCCAGTTTCATCATGGCGCTTGATGGTTTTTGCAACTGCACTTTAAAAAAAAATCTAAATGGTTCTAAATGGTTCAAACGCATTAAGAAGGAAAGAATTTCCACAAATTAACTTTTAACAAGGCACACCTGTTAATTAAAATGCATTACAGATGACTACTTCATGAAGCTGGTTCAGAGAATGCCAAGAGTGGGCAAAGCTGTCATCAAGGCAAAGGGTGGAGAATCTCAAATATAACAGATATTTTGATTTATTTAACACTTTTTTGGTTACTACATGATTCCATATGTGTTATTACATCGTTTTGATGTCTTCTATAATTCTACAATGTAGAAAATAGTACAAATAAAGAAAAACCCTGGAATGAGTAGGTGTGTCCAAACTTTTGACTGATACTGTAAGTATTCACACCCCTGAGTCAATACATGTTATAATCATCTTTGCCAGCTATTACAGCTGTGAGTCTTTCTGGGTCAGTCTCTAAGAGCTTTGCACACCTGGATTGTACAATATTTGCTAATTATTCTTTTTTAATTTATTCAGACTCTGTCAAGTTGGTTGTTGATCATGGCTAGACAGCCATTTTCAAGTATTGCCATTGATTTTTAAGCCATTTTTTTTTCAAAAATTGTAAACAGGATGCATGTTTTGGAATATTTTTTATTCTGTACACACTTCCTTCTTTTCACTCTGTCATTTAGGTTAGTAATTGTGAAGTAACTACAATGTTGGTGATCCATCCTCAGTTTTCTTCTATCACAGCCAATAAACTCTGTAACTGTTTTAAAATCCCCATTGGCCTCATGGTGAAATCCCAGAGCGGTTTCTTTCCTCTCCGGCAACTGAGTTAGGAACTACACCTGTATCTTTGTAGTGACTGGGGTGTATTGATACACCATTCAAAGTGTAATTAACTTCACCATGCTCAAAGGCATATTCAATGTCTGCTTTTTAAAAAATCCACCTACCAATGGGTGCCATTCTTTGTGAGGCATTGAAGAACCTCCCTGGTCTTTCTGGTTGAATCTGTGTTTGAAATTTACTGAGAGACTGAGAGACCTTACAGATCATTCAATGTGTGGGGTACAGATATGAGGTAGTCATGTTAAACACTATTATTGTACACAGAGTCCATGCAACTTATTATGTGACGTTTACTTCTGAACTTATTCAGGCTTGCCATAACAAAGAGGATGAATACTTATTAACTCAAGACATTTCAGCTTTAAAAAATGTATTAATTTGTAAACATTTCTAAAAGCATCATTCTACTTTGACATTATGGGGTATTGTGTTTAGGCCAGTGTCATAAAATCTAAATGTAATCCATTTTAAATTCATGCTGTAACACTACATAATATGAAAAAATTCAAGGGGTGTGAATACTTTCTGAAGGCACTGGCGATGCAAAGTATGTGAAAAGGCCCCTGAATGTCCACAGCTTTAGAGGTTATATCGAGTGGTAAACTTATCCACAGTTCCTGTTTTGCTGTATAATAATAAATATATAAATTGTTTAGTTTTATTTAGTGTACATCACTGCTAAGAGCTGAATTGTATAAATAAAAGTACACACGGACTGTCAAAGTAGTTTATATTCACAAGACTGAGCCATCGCTGCCTGCAGTCCTCTCCTCTCAATCCTGCTTCTCCTCAAGCCAGTGTTGTGGCATTAATCAGTCCCTCCAGGATTTCGCAGGGATTTTATGTGATATTTTGCATGGCAATATGCAGTGATTTAGTCAAATTTGATGATTTAGTCTAATTCAATTTCAATGATGAGGATTTTTTTTTTTTTGACGTGTGGCTTGATTGAACCATATTATGCAGTGATTGGTTGAAATTCCGAGCCCTCTTTTTGTACTGTGCTGATGGGTCAGTTTTATGAGATAATACTGTGATGATTTGGCTGTTTAATGTGGATATAGTACAGTGATTGGTCAAAATTGCAAGCCCTCGAAAAATTATGTGTGAAATTGTTGATTTTGATCAAAAATGCTCAGAATCCTGGAGGGACTGATTAATTGTCTATTCATTTCCTCTTCTCTTTCCTTTGGTTATAGACTACCACCTGCTACACTGAAGTCCAGAGAGCCAGGCCAGGATCCTTCAGCCCCATCCATCCATGCCTCTGGGTTGTCCCCCATCAGACAGCCTTCCTCCCAGTCTTCACTGGAGAGATCCGCCACCCTGCCTCCAGGTATCGGCCATCCCATGGATGCCAAGCCCCCCTCCGCCTTCAGCCCCAGTCTCCACCATCGCTCTTCCTCTCCAATCAGGGGACTCCCCTGCTCCTCTCCTAGCCCTTCTGCCTTGACCAAGTCCCTGGCCGCCTTCTGCATCAGCCAGTCCATCAGCCAGAGTCTGGCCAAGAACAACGCTCGTCTCCAGGACCAGGCCACCCCTTCCCCAGGTAGTCCAGCCCCTCTGGCTCCCGCTCCCACTGCATCCCCACTCAGGATGAGGTCTCCCTCCCCCAAACTCACCTCTGGGCCTAGTGGCCCCCCTCTGAGTCCCCCTTCCCCACTCCGGTCTACTTCACTTCGCTCCAGCCCATGCGCATCCCCATCCCCAGCCCTGTCCCCCCCACCATACCGCAGCCAGCACTCAGTCCCCCCAGCCCCCCCAGTCAGCCTGCATCACACCGCCTCTTCCTCTGCCTCCCCCCGGCCCAGGCCTGTTGCCCTAGCCCAACCACGTCATATTGGTTTGAATGGAAATAGCAACAACAACAACAACAACACCACTAACGGAGGATTGGCCGTGAATCACCGGAAGCCACCGTTAGCGAGTACCAATAGTATACCCCATCCCCCTGATTCTCACTGGAATGGTTCTGCTCACACTTCCAACAGAGTGGCAAGGCCCTTCTCTGCCTCGGAGCCCAGCTCACGAGTGCAGTCCCCCTCTCCCTCCCCATCTCCATTCAGCAGGATCTGCTCCCCACCCCCTGTCCAGAATCATACAGGCCCTCTGATGAACAAGCCCCCCAACCCTAGAAGCACCCGGGCAGGAGGGGCTAGCCCCTTCAACCACCTGGGCCTCTCCCTGGAGCTCCCCAGGACCTCCTCAGCCTGCTCCTCAGGCATCACCTCCCCTCGTATTACCTCCCCTCCGCCCATCGGGGTTCCTGCCAATGTGTGGGGAGTCGCCGCTCCTCAGCCGCGGCATGCCAAATTGGCATTCCCTTCCTCCTCCATAGTCTCACCCACATGGAGAAGTGGCTTATCCCCCTCCCCCTCCATTCAGAGAAGCTACAGCACCACCTCCCCTCCCCCATCTGGTTTCTCCTCATGCTCTCCAACCCCTTCTCAGAACCTGCGGAGGACCAAGGGGAGCAGCCTGCCCTTCCTCAGCCTGGCTGACCGACCACCCAGCCCAGTCAGGAATGGGAGAAGGTCATGGGTAGAGAGTGGAAGGCGCAGGGCGGCGGGTGCGCAGCAGGAATCTGGGCTGATGAGTCCCCGAGCGGGATCCTACTCTAACAGTGACTCCTACAGCGGCTCCAACAGTGGCTCCCCATCCTGCCTCAGCCCCTGCACCTTGTCCCCTGTCAGACTGGTCCCTGGGAAGAGCAACCACGGTGGGCAACACTTCACCAGCATTGCCTGGCCCGACGTACGAGAACTCCTGACCAAGTATGACAGTGGAGACAGCCCTGACCGGAGCGCTCCGACTTCCCCTGTCTGGCCTCAGGATGAGTGGGGTGACCCAGACCTTGGGGAGGACAGTAGCCGGAGCCGCCTGATCTGTGCCTATGTGCCTCGGGCCTCCCCAGCCCCAGACATGGGAGCACCCATCCAGTGCCCTCACAGGAGTGAGCCAAAGCCAGAGGACGCCTCCTCAATGCAGGCAGCCAGAAGGACTCTAAAGACTAGCTATGCTACCACTGTGAACCTGCAGATTGCTGGCAGTGGGCGAATCACTTCCTTCAGCAACACCCAGGTGAGCTTGAGCCAGACCTTAGCCCCTGTGGTAGACAGCCAGGGCAGACGGAGGGTCAGCATCAATGCCTGCAACCTCACCCTCCCTGTTCCCCAGAACTGCAAGAGGCTGTGAGGGGCTGCAACTGGGCGACCTCCTCCAAGATGCCTTATGCCTCAGTGAAAGTCTAAATAGGCACTTTACCCTGAAACAGTGGTGTTCATAGGAAACCTATGAGATAAAACTCCAGGTCATAACGTAATGAATTACATTAGACTTAATTGGACAGTAGACTGAATCACCTGTTCTTCCAGATGACAATCTGACAATGTCAGGGATTCTGCAACCAACTCCACGAACCATCGTCCGGCCACCTACATCACTGTCCAACAGGACACTGACTGAACCCACAGACAAATGAGTTTTTCCCGGTGTTGTTTTTATTAGTCTTTTTGTTCTTGTTTGTTCTTTCAAAATAAATTTGGTTTATTCTGTTAAACAAAAAACAATGTATTGTGTACCAAACTCCTGTGTTTGTGCTTGTGGCTGTCATGGTCAAAACTGTCAATGATTTTTCTTTTATTTATGAAGTAGTCTTATTTTGTCTGCATTTCTGGCACTTAATTGTATGTCTTTATTTTGCACAATGTCCTCAGCTGTGTGTGCAGTTAAGACGTATCTGTGAAGGTAGGTTTTATTTCACACTAAATCATGACGCTATGTGTTCTAACCTGTATAGTTTTATCAGTGATTCAAAAAGATATCAAATCAAATCAAATTTATTTATATAGCCCTTCGTACATCAGCTGATATCTCAAAGTGCTGTACAGAAACCCAGCCTAAAACCCCAAACAGCAAGCAATGCAGGTGTAGAAGCACGGTGGCTAGGAAAAACTCCCTAGAAAGGCCAAAACCTAGGAAGAAACCTAGAGAGGAACCAGGCTATGTGGGGTGGCCAGTCCTCTTCTGGCTGTGCCGGGTGGAGATTATAACAGAACATGGCCAAGATGTTCAAATGTTCATAAATGACCAGCATGGTCGAATAATAACAAGGCAGAACAGTTGAAACTGGAGCAGCAGCACAGTCAGGTGGAACGGGGACAGCAAGGAGTCATCATGTCAGGTAGTCCTGGGGCACGGTCCTAGGGCTCAGGTCCTCCGAGAGAGAGAAAGAAAGAGAGAATTAGAGAGAGCATATGTGGGGTGGCCCGTCCTCTTCTGGCTGTGCCGGGTGGAGATTATAACAGAACATGGCCAAGATGTTCAAATGTTCATAAATGACCAGCATGGTCGAATAATAGTAAGGCAGAACAGTTGAAACTGGAGCAGCAGCATGGCCAGGTGGACTGGGGACAGCAAGGAGTCATCATGTCAGGTAGTCCTGGGGCATAGTCCTAGGGCTCAGGTCCTCCGAGAGAGAGAAAGAAAGAAGGAGAGAATTAGATAACGCACACTTAGATTCACACAGGACACCGAATAGGACAGGAGAAGTACTCCAGATATAACAAACTGACCCTAGCCCCCCGACACAAACTACTGCAGCATAAATACTAAATCATACTAAATATGATTTATTTGATTACATAAGAGCTGAAAATAAGGGAAAATAAGGGCAACAAATTTCAGGGAAAACAAAGTGCAAGGAAATTAATGTTGTGAGTCATTCACATGCATTTTTATTGCTGTACAACACAGTGTCTTCAGGCTACTATGTCACATTTTGATAGTATAGACCTAGCGACTTTTTTAAGTACCGTATTTAAATATCAGTTTGGAAATTGTGTGAGCTCCTGTGGTCAAAAGACTCAAAAAACAACTACTGTGTCTATTACTTATGTGTATTTCAGTTATTTGTACTCCAATAATAATAAAAATATTAAAGACCCTTTGATGTTGTCTGTCTCCTGTATAAATCTTCCAAGTATACCTATTATTATTGATTAGTCAATATCCTGGAGAACATAGTTATTAACACTGAATGCCAATTTTTCCATGTCTACTTTTCCGAAGGAAAATAGTTCCCTGGACGTGGTCGTCGTGCCTGTGTCAAGGTCGATCGGAAGTGGGTGAATGATTATGAATAATAGTAAAGAAAGTTTTTACTGACTCTGATCTTTTCTACTCGTTCAGTCAAAATAACAAATCTTTCGACTCATTTCGTTAATTTGAGTCATTAATCCCGCTGTAGAATTAATCACGTACAGTAGGTCAAACGAACGACTAAAATGAACGATTCAATGAGAAAAATGATTCGTGACTCTCGAGTCAGTATAAAAAGTAGCGTTCAAAAAGAACAAATCGTTCGCGAACTGCACATCACTAATAAAGAACTGGGGTTGTGTTCGGGTTGGACTCTCTAGGCTACACTCTTGGGTGTAACTGAGCATTTGAAATTTCAGGATTTTGTTGCAGTACATATATTACAGATATTAGCTACACAATTTGAACTTCAACTGTGGATTTTAAAGTATCCTAGGTCAAGTCATCTGCTTCTTGGCGGAATTACTTTTGTTTTCACTTTGTACCTACAAACGGTGCAAACTTCAGTAGTCTTTCAAGCTGATTTACCATGTCCGGGTAAGTTACCGCCATATGTGTGAACCAGTAGCCTACTGAAATAGAGAATAATGTTGTATTTCTTTTGAGTACCTATCCCAAGTGCCGCAGAAAAAACGGAACAATCTTCTTTGCATAAATCGCGCGTTGACGTCATTTTACAGTAGGCTAGGCTGTATGAAATTCACATTTTTGATGTATTTAACTAGGCAATAATTTCCCGTAAAATAGATTTCATGAATCCTATGGTGTTTATTTTAGCCCTGGTTTTGCACACGCGTTCAGGTGACTGTTCAAAGTGCAATAACGACCGTGTCTGACATTGCTTACCTATCATTGCTTACCTATCATATTAGCTTCTAAGCTGCGGGAAGATCTCAGAAAATCGATTTTCTTCACTACTACAATTTAGGGCCGATTATCATGTCTTCACAACTTCTAGAGATATTTCAGCAAAACGATGTTGTGGTAAATGTATCACATTTTTTGAAATGTTGAAAAAAACATACAAGCAGGAAAGCCTTAAGATAAATAAAACACGTTTTATATTTTTTTTATAAAGTAGTAATATGTTGAATGACTGTGTTAGGGGCGACGCGCCCCTCCCTGCCTAGTACACTACTGTTACATCATGCCAATTTCATTATAACATCATTTTGCTCCCAAGTCAGGTTTGGTGTTTATAAATTCCCTCTGAAGTGCCAGGGTGTGCTCGTAAATTCAGAGCCTTTTCAGAGTGTCAGTTCGCTTCGCTCTCGGGGGGTTCAGAGCGCACGCTGACACTGGACACTCACGCGGTAGTAGGGTTGACCTGGACGTTCTGACCCTGAGCTTGCCAACAATTTAATTAGGCTACGTTTTTTTGGTGACGTTTTTACTGACAAATGTCATATTCAACGGGTGTTGCGCGTTCGTAAATTCCAGTTATTTCCAGTTATTCTGCGTTATTCCAGTTCTAATTCCAGTTATTCTGCGCTCTGGCACCAGGGGCGAAAATCTGATATCAATTTTGGAGGGGACAATGACATGACCTTTTCTCAAGAGCAATTCCTGAGGGGGACACCAAAAGGCGTGCTATAACACAGCCTACTTTGTAATATGTTAAATGTATATTGAGGAACCATAATTACTACTACTGGATAGTTGATAGGTACAGTAGTTAACTGAAGGGTTGTCCCAACTTGTTCAAATGTTTAAATCATTATAATACTCATACTAAAAATAGTTATAGCAGTGTTCCTTATCAGTCCAGTATGTTTGCAATTATTTGTATTTACAATCAGCAATACCAAAAAAGGCCAGTAGGTGGTAATGATACTGTACACTGTATGGGTGCAGTTTTCATAAATACAATGAACGTGGTGCGATCTCATCTCAAAGAATCTCCATTGAGAACCATCACAAAGTTGGTCTCTCCGCGTTGAACGGACCTTTTTATTTAACTTTTCTCATTCATTTATATAGTCATTAAATATGTGCCACTGGTTCGAGTCTATTACAACATCTTTACAAGAACAAAAACGCTCCGAATAAGTACAGTTCTAAAAGCGAGAGAACTACTTCAATGAAAAACCCAAACAAATCAACCAAAATATAATTCAGAAATATTTAGTTATTGTTCAGTCAGTTTCTCAACTCTTCAAACAACAGCTATGGACAAGTATGTCACACAAAGTATGCCATTTTAAATAAATAATTAGTAAGTGTACTGTCATGTACTAAAAACTACTCAACAAAATAACAAATATCATACTATACACCAGGGGTTCTCAAACAGGGTAGGTGGACCCCTAGGGGTCCCCGGGTGGTGAGGGTAGGCAACAACATCTCCACCCCGCTGATCCTCAACACTGAGGCCCCACAAGGGTGCGTTCTGAGCCCTCTCCTGTACTCCCTATATTGGTGCAGCTGGCAACAAGGTTGACACCTGGTCCTGCCGTGGCTGTGCCACTGTTGGACTGGATTAACCTCACGTTTGTTACGTGCATTGGGTGCCTTTCAGACGGTAGTCTCAAACCCCCTGTTACCTTGCCAGCTAAGGAACACTACATTGCATTGCTAGCTTCTCTCATTGTCTCAAATTCAAATAGCTGCAAACACTGATTGATGTTACTGTAGCTAGCTAGCAATCAGTTAACCGCTAGCTAACATAAAGAGTGACCTGTAATTTAATGCAGCGAAAATTAAGACTGGTGACGGTTATAAATGTGTATTGTATTGAGTGGTAGAAGTGCCCCTGTGACAACAATTTTGGACCCCCTAAATGTGGAGTATGAAATAATTTTTACATAACTAATGCCTGCAATGCAGTGAAGAAAACGATATGACAACAATAACGTCTCATGTAACTGGCCCCTCTAACAGTACAACTGGCCCCAGCTTATTAGATGGGGCCAGTTTTATTATTAGATGGTTATGTGTTTATTTATTAATTTAGTTATTTGATTTAGAATTGTAGGACCCTGTCACGTTGTATAAATTATAGGAGACGCAGGAATATGAAATATTTACTTCATCCAAGATGGAATATGACGGGGACGAAGCCAAAAACAAACAAGTAAAATATAACACAAGGCTGTAACCCAAGCAAAGAGCGAGGTGTAAACAACGAATATATATACACAGGGCGAGATCCGTAATAACAAGAGCACAATAACGCGTAGTACTAAAACCGAAACAGAGCACAGGTGCTCACAAGACCAACAGACATGGAACAATAACCGACAAGGACAAGGGGGGGACAGAGGGCACCTATATGCACATACTAATCAGGGGAAATGGGAACCAGGTATAAGTAATGAGACAAGGCAGTCCGGGCTTGGTGGTAACGATCCAGTTCAGTGACTCCTAGAAGGCCAGTGACGTAAAAATCAGCCGTTTCCAGCTACAATAGTAATTTACAACATTAACAATGTCTCCACGAATAAGAGGCCATCCGTAATTTCAATGAAGATATTAATGAGCGAGCTAGGATGGACGTAGTCAATATAACTACTATAGAAGTGCATTCAGAAAGTATTCAGACCCCTTGACTGTTTCCACATTTTGTTATGTTACAGCCTTATTATAAAATGGATTAAGTAGGCTTTTTTCCTCATCAATCTACACACAATACCCCATGTAAAATTATAAGTATTCAGACCCTTTACTCAGTACTTTGTTGAAGCACCTTTGGCAGCGATTACAGCTGCAAGTCTTATTGGGTATGACACTACAAGCTTGACACACCTGTATTTGAGGAGTTTCTCCCATTCTTCTCTGCATATCCTCTCAAACTCCGACGTCAGATTGGATTGGAAGCTTCGCTGCAGAGCTATTTTCAGGTCTCTCCAGAGATGTTTGATCGGGTTCAAGTCCGGGCTCTGGCTGGGCCACTCAAAGACATTCAGAGACTTGTCCAAAAGCCACTCCTCCGTTGTCTTGGCTGTGTGCTTAGGGTCGTTGTCCTGTTGGAAGGTGAACCTTCACCCCAATCTGAGGTCCTGAGCGCTCTGGAGCAGGTTTCCATCGAGGATCTCTCTGTACTTTGCTCCGTTCACCTTTCCCTCAATCCTAAGTAGTCTCCCCATCCAGACATCCCCACAGCATGATGCTGCCACCACCATGCTACCCCTCCCAGTCCACAAGGTACTGTAGGCCCCCCACCCGGTGTCTCGAATCCAGAATGCCCCGAACCGTGTATGCCGGGGACCCCTCGATGTCCAGAGGGGGCGGAGGGACCTCAGGCACCTCACCTTCTTGCAGGGGACCAGCCATCACCGGCCTGAGGAGAGACACATGAAACGAGGGGTTAATACGGTAATACCTAGGAAGTTGTAACTGTGAAGACACCTCGTTTATTCTCCTCAGGACTTTGAACGGCCCCACACACTGCGGCCCCAGCTTCCGACAGGGTAGGCGGAGGGACAGGTTTCGGGTCGAGAGCCAGACCCTGTCCCCCGGTGCAAACATGGGGGCCTCACTGCGGTGCTGGTCAGCGCTCCTCTTCTGCCGTTCTCCCGCTAACCTTAGCGAATCCTGAGCGGCTTTCCAGGTGTCCTTGGAGCGCTGTACCCATTCCTCCACCGCAGGAGCCTCGGTCTGGCTCTGATGCCATGG
Source organism: Oncorhynchus keta (assembly GCF_023373465.1). Taxonomy (NCBI): domain Eukaryota; kingdom Metazoa; phylum Chordata; class Actinopteri; order Salmoniformes; family Salmonidae; genus Oncorhynchus; species Oncorhynchus keta. Next base: position 9,671,619 of record NC_068438.1, on the reverse strand, counting down.
AGCCAGGACCGGCTGGTAACCCAACACACGTTGGACACGTTAGTAGAGGAATGGCGTAGGGAGTTCTGAGAGAGTTCAGCCCAAGGAACATACCATGCCCACTCACCAGGCCGGTCCCGGCAATAGGACCGCAGAAACCTACCCACATCCTGGTTTACACGCTCCACCTGCCCATTACTCTCGGGGTGAAAACCTGAGGTTAAGCTGACCGAGACCCCCAGTCCATAGTGCCGGAAGACATGGGTAAACAAGGCCTCCGCAGTCTGCAGGGCCGTAGGGAGACCGGGCAACGGGATGAGACAACAGGACTTAGAAAACCGATCCACAACGACCAGGATCGTAGTACTTCCCTGGGACGGGGGAAGATCGGTAAGAAAGTCCACCGATAAGTGTGTCTACGGCCGTTGTGGAACGGGGAGGGGTTGTAACTCCCCTCTAGGCAGGTGCCGAGGAGCCTTGCTCTGAGCACACACTGAGCAGGAGGAAACATAAAATATCACGTCTTTAGCCAGCGTGGGCCACCAGTATCTCCCTCTAAGACTCCGCACTGTCCTCTCAGCTTATCCCGGACCCCCTCGGCACGTACTGAGTCCCCACTGGACAGTTAGGGGGGGCCGGCTCTAACCGTGAGGCCCTCTCCATCTCCACCTCCCATACCACCGGTGCCACGAGACATGACAGTGGAATGATGGGAGTTGGATCAACGGACCACTCCTCGGTATCATAGAGGCGGGACAGCGCGTCGGCTTTGGTGTTTTGGGAGCCTGGCCGGTATGAGATGGTAAACCGAAACCTGGTGAAAAACATGGCCCATCTAGCCTGACGTGGATTTAGTCTCCTCGCTACCCGGACATACTCGAGATTACGATGGTCAGTCCAGATGAGAAAAGGGTGTTTCGCCCCCCCAAGCCAATGTCTCCAAACCTTCAGAGCCTTGACTACAGCTAACAACTCCCGGTCACCCACGTCATAGTTTCGCTCCGCTGGACCGAGCTTGCTCGAAAAGAAAGCACACTGGCGGAGCTTGGGTGGCATGCCCGAGCGCTGGGACAGCACGGCCCAGCACGGAACAGACTAATCTGCTCCTTATGATCCCCCTGCGTTTCCATGTCCAGCGGTACCGTAGCCTCCCTAACCATTCCTGACCCTAATGATCGGCTATCTAAGGAGTGCATGGGGAAAGGTAGATCTAACGACACCAGGGGAATCCCTCGCCTTAACGCGAGCCCACGATCCATGAAATTCCCGGCTGCGCCTGAATCGACTAGCACCTTATGCTGTAGAGAGGGAAAAAACCCAGGGGAAGAAGTCAACACATACATATGACCGACAGGAAGCTCTGGGTGAGTCTGGTGCTTACTCACCTGGGGTGATCGAGTAGTGCTCCGCCTGCCCTCCCGACTCCCAGGCGAGTTCCTCCAGCACCGGTCGGCCATGTGCCCTCGCCGACCACAACTGGTGCAGGAGGACACTCCTCCTCCGGTCCCCCTCGAAGCCGCCCCTCATAACTCCATAGGGATAGGGGCAGGAGGGCTGGGAAGTGGAAACGACAGGACCTGATCCGGACGCCCGCGGGCAGCCAGCAGGTTGTCGAGACGGATAGCCAAGTCAATGGGTTCATCCAGTGTTAGGGTGGTGTCCCGACATGCTAGCTCCCTGCGGACGTCCTCCCTGAGACTGCATCAGAAATGATCTATCAAGGCCCTGTCGTTCCACCCTGCTCCTGTGGCCAAGGTCCTGAACTCCAGGGCAAAGTCCTGTACGCTCCTCGTCTCCTGACGCAGGTGGAACAACCGTTCACCCGCTGCCCGACCCTCTGGTGGATGGTCAAACACAGCTCGGAATCGGCAGGTGAACTCTGGGTAATTATCCCTCGCAGAGTCCGGACCATTCCACACTGCGTTGGCCCACTCGAGGGCTTGCCCAGTCAAACAAGAGACGAAGGGCGCTCACACTCTCCTCTCCGGAGGGGCAGGACGCACGGTAGCCAGGTACAGTTCCAGTTAGAGAAGGAAACCCTGACACCCAGCCGCCGTTCCATCATACTCCCGTGGGAGCGTCAGCCGAAGAGCCCCGGAGCCAGATGTGGTTGCAGGAACAGGAGGTGCTGAAGGAGGGGGTGCTGGCCACTCCTCTCCCATCGATCCATCCTCTCCATCATTTGGTCCATGGCCGAACCAATCCTGTGAAGCACGCTGGTGTGATGGAGGACCCTCTCCTCCATCGATGGGAGAGGAGACTGCTCCTGCTGATTCCATTGTCGGTGCGGGATTCTGTCACGGGATACTAGGAGTGGTGGGTGGAATCAGGCGCAGAGAGCAGGGTTCAGTAGATCATCAATTTATTCTCCGGCGCAAAAAAACGGTCACGCCAACATACAGGGCGCATACAATTGACCAGCCCAAACACAGGACCAAATAGTCCGGAGAATACACATACGAAAACCACCATACGACAGAGTAACAAAAAACAATCCCGCACAAAACAAGGGCGGGACACCTACTATATATAAGGACGCAAATTAAACTAAAATACACACAGGTGAAACTAATAAGACAAAACCAACAGACAAACGAAAAAGGGATCGGTAGTGGCTAGTAGGACGGTGACGACGACCGCCGAGCACCACCCAAACAGGCAGGGGAGCCAACTTCAGCGGATGTCGTGACATACAATAGATATAACATGATTTGACGTAATTTTATCTGTGGCCAATGACCTTAAGCCTTCTTGGATGGACACTTCTAATGTAACTCTATGGCAGCGCCAAAAGGGGCTTGAATTTTCGAACTCTCCCCGTAGATTTTGCAGTGATGTATTGTCCCCATGAGTGACAGAACACTGCAATCACGGCACAACTAGAGAACACTACCAACCCCTACGCCCCATATTTTCCGCTGGCTGCCTCACCACCACAGAAAACACAGAGCTAGGCTGAAACACCTGCAACGTCCAAACAGGCAACAATTATTTTATCTTTTTTTGCCAAGATTGGGCAAAGCTGTTATCAAGGCAAAGGGTGGCTACTTTGAAGAATCTCAAATATAAAAAATATTTTGATTTGTTTAACCCTTTTTTGTTTACTACATGATTCCACATGTTTTATTTCATAGTTTTGATGTCTTCGCTATTATTTAAAAAATTAGTAAATAGTAAAAATAAAGAAAGATCCTGGAATGAGTAGGTTTGTCCAAACTTTTGACTGGTACTGTACATAGTTTTGCTAAACAGGTGGGGCTCAAAACAGCCCTGAATGACAGGTCGCCACTGTGTAGACCTTACCGTGAAATGCTTATTTACAAGCCCCTAACCAACAATGCAGTTTAAAGAAAAATAAGAGTTAAGAAAATATTTACTAAATAAACTAAAGTAATAAAAATAATAAAATAACAATAACAAGGCTGTATACAGGGGGTACCGGAACCGAGTCAATGTGCAGGGGGACAGATTAGTCAAGGTAATTGAGTTAATATGTACACTACCGTTCAAAAGTTTGGGGTCAGTTAGAAATGTCCTTGTTTTTAAAGTAAAGCACATTTTTTGTCCATTAAAATAGCATCAAATTGATCAGAAATACAGTATAGACATTGACTATTGTAGCTGGAAATACAGTTGTACTTGACTATTGTATCTGGAAAGGGCAGATTTTTGTGGAATATCTACATAGGTGTACAGAGACCCATTATCCTGTGTTCCAATGGCACGTTGTGTTAGCTAATCCAAGTTGATCATTTTAAAAGGCTAATTGAAAACCTTTTTGCACATCTGAAAACTGTTGTTCTGATTAAAAAAGCAATAGACTAGTTGAGTATCTGGAGCATCAGCATTTGTGGGTTCGATTACAGGCCCAAAATGGCCAGAAACAAAGCCCTTTCTTCTGAAACTCGTCAGTCTATTCTTGTTCTGAGAAATGAAGGCTAGTCCATGCAAGAAATTACCAAGCAACTGAAGATCTCGTACAACGCTGTGTACTACTCCCTTCACAGAATAGCTTGACTCCGGGATACTGGCCTCAAACCAACAATGCAGATTTCCTCTGTCCAGTGTCTGTTCTTTTTATTGGCCAATCTGAGTTGTCTTTTTCTTTGCAACTCTGCCTAGAAGGCCATCATCCCGATTAGAATACCCTGCTTTTATTTCGTCACATTCACAACACAGCAAGCAATTTTCTGTAATTAGCTCTCCATTAACTTGTAAATACTAATCTTGTTGTGCGTTTGTTTTCCTGGAATAATGAAAACACATTTTCTAAAGTTAAGACGTTGACAGCTATGATATGATCATTATTTGAACTGGCACAAGCCAGAAAATAATCAAAACGTTCTTTAGAAAGTTGCCTGGTTTGCTAGATTGACATATATTTAATTAATTTTTAAAGGATGGGTTTCTTGGTGTTAAAATACAGTAGTTATACTATTTTGGACCATCAAGCTGTTGGTGTCATGCAACCTGTCATTTTTGATGTTAAGTTTCGTTTTTGACGATAAGTTTGATGTCAGACGACAATAGAATGTTCGTGATGTCACTGCAACAACTGTCCACAGACATGTCGATAGACAAACTTTAAACAAGCCTTAACCTCTTACCTCCACCCGACACGCAGGCGTCCCATCTAGACAACTGGAAATGCAAATGCGCTACGCTAAATGCTAATAGCACTCGTTAAAACTCAAACGTTCATTAAAACACACATGCAGGGTACTGAATTAAAGCTACACTCGTTGTGAATCCAGCCAACAAGTCAGATTTTTAAAATGCTTTTCGGCGAAAGCATGAGAAGCTATTATCTGATAGCATGCAACACCCCTAAAGACCTGCAGGGGACGTAAACAAAATAATTAGCATAGTCGGCGCTACACAAAATGCAGAAATAAAATATAAAACAATCATTACCTTTGACCATCTTATTTGTTGGCACTCCTAGATGTCCCATAAACATCACTATTGGGTCTTTTTTCGATTAAATCGGTCCATATATAGCCTAGATATCGATCTATGAAGACTGTGTGATCAAGGAAAAAAACAGCGTTTTATAACGCAACGTCATTTTTTTAAATTAAAAAAGTCGACGATAAACTTTCACAAAACACTTCAAAATACTTTTGTAATGCAACTTTAGGTATTAGTAAACGTTAATAATCGATCAAATTGATCACGAGGCGATGTATATTCTATAGCTGTACGTCTTGAAATAATGTCCGGATAAATCTGAACCAAAATGAAGAAATGGGCTGTCTCTTGTCCGTTTGACCAAGAAACAAATCCTAGGCAAATGACAAGACTGTTGACATCGTGTGGAAGCTGTAGGTATTGCAACCTCGGCTCCATGTAATGTGGTTTCTATTCAACAATACATTCAAGTGGCGCATTGATATATTTTCCAGTTTTCAGTGATCAGATTTTCCTGCGCTTTTCGATGAAACGCATGTTCTGTTATAGTCACAGCCGTGATTTAACCAGTTTTAGAAACGTCTGAGTGTTTTCTATCCACACATACTAATCATATACATATACTATATTCCTGGCATGAGTAGCAGGGCACTGAAATGTTGCGCGATTTTTAACAGAATGTTCTAAAAAGTAGGGGGTACGATCAACAGGTTAAGGTGTATGGCAGGCCAGTAACTTTTGCAACTAAATCATTTTACGGTGCATGGTCGCACACAGAATTTTATGGTCACACAAGGTACCACCGGTGGATTCAAAATGAGTAGCCTAACAATTATTTTACATGGCCCCAGTTGCATTTGCAAACAAATTAATTGTATGTATGAAATCAATACTATGTAACATGGGGTGACAGTTCTTAATTGACACTGAGCAGTTAGCAAAGTAACCATAGACAAGAATTGTCAATGGCTTACTATTTAGGCATACACCCATACAAAACAAAGGTCATTTCTCTACATTTAACATTTACATTTAAGTAATTTAGCAGACGCTCTTATCCAGAGCGACTTACAAATTGGTGCATTCACCTTATGACATCCAGTGGAACAGCCACTTTACAATAGTGCATCTAAATCTTTTAAGGGGGGGGGGGGGGTGAGAAGGATTACTTTATCCTATCCTAGGTATTCCTTAAAGAGGTGGGGTTTCAGGTGTCTCCGGAAGGTGGTGATTGACTCCGCTGTCCTGGCGTCGTGAGGGAGTTTGTTCCACCATTGGGGGGCCAGAGCAGCGAACAGTTTTGACTGGGCTGAGCGGGAACTGTACTTCCTCAGTGGTAGGGAGGCGAGCAGGCCAGAGGTGGATGAACGCAGTGCCCTTGTTTGGGTGTAGGGCCTGATCTGATCAGAGCCTGGAGGTACTGAGGTGCCGTTCCCCTCACAGCTCCGTAGGCAAGCACCATGGAACGTTCCAATTTCCATGTCAGCCTTCTTCTCCTTTCAAATTGTATTTATTTTTTCAAGTAGGATACATAGATTAACTAAATGTGAATTGCACAGAATACTTTTTTTTAAAGTATCTTTTATAATCAGCGCTGAATGATGTATGACATGGCTTACGTAAATGACAGTAATGTTCTCTCCATAATCATTGTTCTCTCTCTCTCTCTCTCTCTCTCTCTCTCTCTCTCTCTCTCTCTCTCTCTCTCTCTCTCTCTCTCTCTCTCTCTCTCTCTCTCTCAACAGTGAGGAGCCTAGACAAGAAAAAGGAGGCAGATGCTGACGGCTTGCCTCTTCTCTTCTGCTGGGCTGCTTTCCAGGACACACAAGAGAGATGCTGCATAACAAGTCACCAGGAAGATAGAAGACAGAGTGTTTTACCCCTCATCCAAAAGTGGGAAGCCTACTGGCTAAGAAGGAGGCACATAGCTGGAGTCTTGCCTCATCTCTACTGCTTCTTCCCAGGACACACAGGAGATGTAGTGTCACTAAGAAGGCTGCAGTTGACATGGACAATATGCTGAATCCCAAAACAATGGCGGATTTTAAAATAGTTATCTTAATTTTGAGCTACTTCTCTACTGATCTGAAGCTCCTGTGAAAGAGTGGGCCCATGCCATGCTGAGGAGACAGAGAACTGACACTCTTCTAACCCTTTTGCTGTGGTTTCTCTTCTTCATCGCCATGACAATGAAACAGGCATATGGAAAATCCATGTGCAGTAAAGAACTTCCCGGAATTGTGCGAAAATGCATTGAGGAAGTTCACAAGATGGTATCAAGATGTTTTCATTTTTTTCTCCACTTGTTTTTCATATTACCTCAAACACTGAGTTTACTAAACATTAGGAACACCTTCCAAATATTGAGTTGCACCCCCTTTTCCCCTCAGAACAGACTCAATTCATTGGGGCAGGGACTCTACAAGGTGTTGAAAGCATTTCACAGGGATTCCATGTTGATTCCAATGCTTCCCACAGTTGTGTCTAGCTGGCTGGATGTCCTTTTGCTGGTGGCCCATTTTTGATACACACGGGAAACCGTTGAGTGTGAAAAACCCAGCAGCATTGCAAGTTTTGACACACTCAAACCGGTGCTCCTGGCACCGACTACCACGATTGAAGTGTATTTAACAAGTGACATCAATAACGAATCATAGACTGACCAGGTGAAAGCTGTGAAAGAGCAGGTGTTCCTAATGTTTTGTACACTCAGTCTATGATGGAATACAATTCAACACACTGTAGAATCAACATCAGCACACAATTACATTACCTTTTGACTGTTTGTTTTTATGTTTACATTATCTGTGTTGTGGCCTGTTATTTTCTCTCTTACCAGGAATCATTTGATTGTAGACTGTACACCCCAACTTTGGCTGATTATCAGGTATGTGGTTTATTTGTGTTATTTCTGCATTAATAACACAGTCGCTAGTAAAAGTCTCTACACCCGTTGCACAGCATTCACATTACGCTGCCCTAAAATAAAAAAATGTATTTTTCCTACCGATCTAAAAAAACATTTTACAGAAAATGTTCCAAATTAATACAAAATAGGAAATTAAAATGTCTTCATTGATCAAATCAAATTAAATGTATTTATATAGCCTTTCGTACATCAGCTGATATCTCAAAGTGCTGTACAGAAACCCAGCCTAAAACCCCAAACAGCAAGCAATGCAGGTGTTGAAGCACGTTGGCTAGGAAAAACTCCCTAGAAAGGCCAAAACCTAGGAAGAAACCTAGAGAGGAACCAGGAGGGGTGGTCAGTCCTCTTCTGGCTGTGCCGGGTGGAGATTATAACAGAATATGGCCAAGATGTTCAAATGTTCATAAATGACCAGCATGGTCAAATAATAGGTCTGGGACCGGTAGCACGTCCGGTGAACAGGTCGGGATTCCATAGCCGCAGGCAGAACAGTTGAAACTGGAGCAGCAGCACGGCCAGGTGGACTGGGGACAGCAAGGAGTCATCATGCCAGGTAGTCCTGAAGCATGGTCCTCGGGCTCAGGTCCTCCGAGAAAGAGAAAGAAAGAGAGAATTAGAGAGAGCATACTTAAATTCACACAGGACACCGGATACGACCGGAGAAGTACTCCAGATATAACTGACTGACCCTAGCCCCCCGACACATAAACTACTGCAGCATAAATACTGGAGGCTGAGACAGGAGGGGTCAGGAGACACTGTGGCCCCATCTGATGATACCCCCGGACAGGGCCAAACAGGAAGGACATAACCCCACCCACTTTGCCAAAGCACAGCCCCCACACCACTAGAGGGATATCTTTAACCACCAACTTACCATCCTGAGACAAGGCCGAGTATAGCCCACAAAGATCTCCGCCACAGCACGACCCAAGGGGGGGACCAACCCAGACAGGAAGATCACATCAGTGACTCAACCCACTCAAGTGACGCACCCCTCCTCAGCCCCTGTAATAGGGTTAGAGGCAAAGAATCCCAGTTGAAAGAGGGGAACCAGCCAGGCAGAGACAGCAAGGGCGGTTCGTTGCTCCAGAGCCTTTCCGTTCACCTTCACGCTCCTGGGCCAGACTTCACTGAATCATATGACCCACTGAAGAGATGAGTCTTCAGTAAAGAATTAAAGGTTGAGACCGAGTTTGCGTCTCTCACATGGGCAGGCAGACCATTCCATAAAAATTGAGCTCTACAGGAGAAAGCCCTGCCTCCAGCTGTTTACTTAGAAATTCTAGGGACAATTAGGAGGCCCGCGTCTTGTGACTGTAGCGTACGTGTAGGTATGTACGGCACGACCAAATCAGAGAGATACTGTAGGTAGGGGCAAGCCCATGTAATGCTTTGTAGGTTAGCAGTAAACCTTGAAATCAGCCCTTGCCTTGACAGGAAGCCAGTGTAGAGAGGAAGCCACTGGAGTAATATGATCCAATTTGTTGGTTCTAGTCAGGATTCGAGCAGCCATATTTAGCACTAACTGAAGTTTATTTAGTGCTTTATCCGGGTATCCGGAAAGTAGAGCATTGCAGTATTCTAACCTAGAAGTAAAAAAAGCATGGATTCATTTTTCTGCATCATTTTTGGACAGAAAGTTTCAGATTTTTGTAATGTTACGTAGATGGAAAAAAGCTGTCCTTGAAACAGTATTGATATGTTCATCAAAAGAGAGATCAGGGTCCAGAGTAACGCCGAGGTCCTTCACAGTTTTATTTGAGACGACTGTACAACCATTAAGATTAATTGTCAGATTCAACAGAAGATCTCTTTGTTTCTTGGGAACTAGAACAAGCATCTCTGTTTTGTCCGAGTTTAAAAGTAGAAAGTTTGCAGCCATCCACTTCCTTTTGTCTGAAACACAGGCTTCTAGCGAGGTCAATTTTGGGGCTTCACCATGTTTAATTGAAATGTACAGCTGTGTGTCATCTGCATAGCATTGAAAGTTAACATTATGTTTTCGAATGACATCCCCAAGAGGTAAAATATATAGTGAAAACAATAGTGGTCCTAAAACGGAACCTTGAGGAACACCGAAATTTACAGTTGATTTGTCAGAGGACAAGCCATTCACAGAGACAAACTGATATCTTTCCGACAGATAAGATCTAAACCAGGCCAGAACTTGTCCGTGTAGACCAATTTGGGTTTCCAATCTCTCCAAAAGAATGTGGTGATCGATGGTATCAAAAGCAGCACTAAGGTCTAGGAGCACGAGGACAGATGCAGAGCCTCGGTCTGATGCCATTAAAAGGTAATTTACCACCTTCACAAGTGCAGTCTCAGTGCTATGATGGGGTCTAAAACCAGACTGAAGCATTTTGTATACATTGTTGTCTTCAGGAAGGCAGTGAGTTGCTGCACAACAGCCTTTTCTAAAACTTTTGAGAGGAATGGAAGATTCGATGTAGGCTGATAGGTTTTTATATTTTCTGGGGCACGGTTTGGCTTTTTCAAGAGAGGCTTTATTACTGCCACTTTTAGTGAGTTTGGTACACATCCGGTGGATAGAGACCCGTTTATTATGTTCAACATAGGAGGGCCAAGCACAGGAAGCAGCTCTTTCAGTAGTTTAGTTGGAATAGGGTCCAGTATGCAGCTTGAAGGTTTAGAGGCCATGATTATTCTCATCATTGTGTCAAGAGATGTAGTACTAAAACACTTGAGTGTCTCTCTTGATCCTAGATCCTGGCAGAGTTGTGCAGACTCAGGACAACTGAGCTTTGAAGGAATACCTAGATTTAAAGAGGAGTCTGTAATTTGCTTTCTAATAATCATGATCTTTTCCTCAAAGAAGTTCATGAATTTATGACTGCTGAAGTGAAAGCCATCCTCACTTGGGGAATGCTGCTTTTTAGTTAGCTTTGCGACAGTATCAAAAATACATTTCAGATTGTACTAATTTTCCTCAATTAAGTTGGAAAAATAGGACAATCGAGCAGCAGTAAGGGCTCTTCGATACTGCACGGTACTGTCTTTCCAAGCTAGTCGGAAGACTAACTCTATCCCAGAGTTAATAATTAGTGGAAGCACTTTTGGCAGCCATTGCAGCTGTGAATAATTGTGAATAACATTCTACCAACCTTGCACAACTCTTAGGGCAACATATCCATGGTTTTTCTCAGAATTACTCAAGCTAAGAATTTTGTTTGGGAATTGTTGAACAGCAGTATTCAAACCTTTTCACAGATTTTCATGAAGATTTAAGTCAGGAATGAGAATAAACCAGTCAGAAACACTCAACACCTATTGGAAAGCCATTCTGTTTTGTTTTTGGCATAAACGTGTGTAATTGTGTAATGCTCCCCAGTCCCTGCTGGGGACAATCATACCCAGAACATGATGCTGCTGTTGGGGTTCGTTTCCTTGTTCCTTGTCAATCATTGGCTCATTGGTGAAATTAGCATTATGAAAATATCTTTAATTAAATCATTCAAAAACCTTTATTAATGCAATTGCAGACAGAAGTTGACAACAGGAACATAACGCATGTTTCCGAGTAAGTTCTGCATCAAAGAAAAAGTCCCAAGTTATTTTATTAAACCCGAAGTCCAGCCCTAGTGATGTCACTGCCTACATCATTATATTTTACTCATGAGACCAAAACCATGCCTACTCAACATTAACTTTTGTTTATATAGTGATCTAAAAGCTTCGCAGTAAATATCCAAGTTGATTTATAGTGGAATGTCTGGCTAATCTCTTACACTCCCCTGCAGAGTTCTGTCTTCACAGTCACACATTTCTCAGACATTAGTTGTGGTGAGCCTGTAGAAACAACTTGAGCAGATGTCTAGTGTCTTCCAGTCTGTTCCTTTTTTGTGGAGTGTGTTGGGGTGACGATGGGAAACTTTCTCCAGGAACTGTGCCTTGTTTTTCTTTCTTTCATCCAATTCTACTGTCCTCCTGTCGCTTGTTGCTGCTGTTGTGCCATCCACCTCCTTTGTGGTTGCTTCTCCATTTTCTTCAGTCAGTGGCATGAGAGGGTAGATCTGTGTATAGTCACCCAGGGGTCCTCTGGGTTGCTTCTCCATTTTCTTCTGTCAGTGGCATGAGAGGGTAGATCTGTGTATAGACACCCAGGGGTCCTCTGGGTTGCTTCTCCATTTTCTTCAGTCAGTGGCATGAGAGGGTAGATCTGTGTATAGTCACCCAGGGGTCCTCTGGGTTGCTTCTCCATTTTCTTCAGTCAGTGGCATGAGAGGGTAGATCTGTGTATAGACACCCAGGGGTCCTCTGGGTTGATTCTCATATGGCAGAGGGGCGGTGGGGAGTACTCCTGTTTTGCCTTTGTCCTGACCCAGTTCTTTTCTTCCGCATTCTATTGTTCTCTCCATCTTTAGTTTGGTCACGCTAGCCTTGTTTATGAAGATCTGTCCTTCAGCATCATCATTTCAATCACAGTTTCTGATACAAGGGCACTCTTCTTTATCCCCTTCTTTTTGTCCATGTTTCTTATCCCCTTGACTAAATCCAACGTGGTGTTGTTGAATGAACCAACCATTGGATATCTATTTTCTCCTGCCATCACTGTCCAGACATGCCGTTTCATAAAAGAACAAGTAAATTCCACGGTAGGAAACTTATTTTGCATATATTCAACAGGCGTGACAGGCTTCATTGCTCCTTGCTCCTATCTCCTCATTCTGGTTTGACTGTGCCATGGTGCCCCGGCTTTTTATTTAGATAGTCTGGGTGTAACGTGTTTTCCAATTTCTATAGGGTTATCCTACAGTGGGTGTAATATGTAGGAATATGCCTATGTACATTCTTATCTATCTTCTTTCAGTGTGTGTTAAATAACAGTGGTTGCTACTGAAATCCTAATTCTACTCTCACTTACTCCAGGCTATAGTAAATGGTTCTACTGAACTCAAATACAGTGGGGCAAAAAAGTATTTAGTCAGCCACCAATTGTGCAAGTTCTCCCACTTCAAAAGATGAGAGAGGCCTGTACTTTTCATCATAGGTACACTTCAACTAAGAGAGATAAAATGAGAAAGAAAATCCAGAAAATCACATTGTAGGATTTTTAATGAATTTATTTGCAAATTATGGTGGAAAATAAGTATTTGGTCAATAACAAAAGTTTATCAATACTTTGTTATATACCCTTTGTTGGCAATGACAGCGGTCAAACGTTTTCTGTAAGTCTTCACAAGGTTCACACACTGTTGCTGGTATTTTGGCCCATTCCTCCATGCAGATCTCCTCTAGAGCAGTGATGTTTTGGGGCTGTTCCTGGGCAACACAGACTTTCAACTCCCTTCAAAGATTTTCTATGGGGTTGAGATCTGGAGACTGGCTAGGCCACTCCAGGACCTTGAAATGCTTCTTACGAAGCCACTCCTTCATTGCCCAGCCACGTTTCATCGTCAATGCCCTTGCTGATGGAAGGAGGTTTTCACTCAAAATCTCACGATACATGGCCCCATTCATTCTTTCCTTTACACGGATCAGTCGTCCTGGTCCCTTTGCAGAAAAACAGCCCCAAAGCATGATGTTTCCACCCCCATGCTTCACAGTAGGTATGGTGTTCTTTGGATGCAACTCAGCATTCTTTGTCCTCCAAACATGACGAGTTGAGTTTTTACCAAAAAGTTATATTTTGTTTTCATCTGACCATATGACATTCTCCCAATCTTCTTCTGGATCATCCAAATGCTCTCTAGCAAACTTCAGACGGGCCTGGACATGTACTGGCTTAAGCAGGGGGACACATCTGGCACTAGTGTGTTACTGATGGTAGGCTTTGTTACTCTCTGCAGGTCATTCACTACATTTACATTTACATTTAAGTCATTTAGCAGACGCTCTTATCCAGAGCGACTTACAAATTGGTGCATACACCTTATGACATCCAGTGGAACAGCCACTTACAATAGTGCATCTAAATCTTTTTAGGGGGGGGGGGGTGAGAAGGATTACTTACCCTATCCTAGGTATTCCTTGAAGAGGTGGGGTTTCAGGTGTCTCCGGAAGGTGGTGATTGACTCCGCTGTCCTGGCGTCGTGAGGGAGTTTGTTCCACCATTGGGGGCCAGAGCAGCGAACAGTTTTGACTGGGCTGAGCGGGAACTGTACTTCCTCAGTGGTAGGGAGGCGAGCAGGCCAGAGGTGGATGAACGCAGTGCCCTTGTTTGGGTGTAGGGCCTGATCAGAGCCTGGAGGTACTGAGGTGCCGTTCCCCTCACAGCTCCGTAGGCAAGCACCATGGTCTTGTAGCGGATGCGAGCTTCAACTGGAAGCCAGTGGAGAGAGCGGAGGAGCGGGGTGACGTGAGAGAACTTGGGAAGGTTGAACACCAGACGGGCTGCGGCGTTCTGGATGAGTTGTAGGGGTTTAATGGCACAGGCAGGGAGCCCAGCCAACAGCGAGTTGCAGTAATCAAGACGGGAGATGACAAGTGCCTGGATTAGGACCTGCGCCGCTTCCTGTGTGAGGCAGGGTCGTACTCTGCGGATGTTGTAGAGCATGAACCTACAGGAACGGGACACCGCCTTGATGTTAGTTGAGAACGACAGGGTGTTGTCCAGGATCACGCCAAGGTTCTTAGCGCTCTGGGAGGAGGACACAATGGAGTTGTCAACCGTGATGGCGAGATCATGGAACGGGCAGTCCTTCCCCGGGAGGAAGAGGAGCTCCGTCTTGCTGAGGTTCAGCTTGAGGTGGTGATCCGTCATCCACACTGATATGTCTGCCAGACATGCAGAGATGCGATTCGCCACCTGGTCATCAGAAGGGGGAAAGGAAAAGATTAATTGTGTGTCGTCTGCATAGCAATGATAGGAGAGACCATGTGAGGTTATGACAGAGCCAAGTGACTTGGTGTATAGCGAGAATAAGAGAGGGCCTAGAACAGAGCCCTGGGGGACACCAGTGGTGAGAGCGCGTGGTGAGGAGACAGATTCTCGCCACGCCACCTGGTAGGAGCGACCTGTCAGGTAGGACGCAATCCAAGCGTGGGCCGCGCCGGAGATGCCCAACTCGGAGAGGGTGGAGAGGAGGATCTGATGGTTCACAGTATCGAAGGCAGCCGATAGGTCTAGAAGGATGAGAGCAGAGGAGAGAGAGTTAGCTTTAGCAGTGCAGAGCGCCTCCGTGATACAGAGAAGAGCAGTCTCAGTTGAATGACTAGTCTTGAAACCTGACTGATTTGGATCAAGAAGGTCATTCTGAAAGAGATAGCGGTAGAGCTGGCCAAGGACGGCATGCTCAAGAGTTTGGTCCCCCGGTGTGGTTCTGGGATTTTTGCTCACCGTTCTTGTGATCATTTTGACCCCACGGGGTGAGATCTTGCGTGGAGTCCCAGATCGAGGGAGATCATCAGTGGTCTTGTATGTCTTCCATTTCCTAATAATTGCTCCCACAGTTGATTTCTTCAAACCAAGATGCTTACCTATTGCAGATGCAGTCTTCCCAGCCTGGTGCAGGTCTACAATTTTGTTTCTGGTGTCCTTTGACAGCTCTTTGGTCTTGGCCATAGTGGAGTTTGGAGTTTGACTGTTTGAGGTTGTGAACAGGTGTCTTTTATACTGATAACAAGTTCAAACAGGTGCCATTAATACAGGTAACGAGTGGAGGACAGAGGAGCCTCTTAAAGAAAAAGTTACAGGTCTGTGAGAGCCAGAAATCTTGCTTGTTTGTAGGTGACCCAATACTTATTTTCCACCATCATTTTCAAATAAATTCATAAAAAATCCTACCATGTGATTTTCTGGATTTATTTTCTCATTTTGTCTGTCATAGTTGAAGTGTACCTATGATGAAAATTACAGGCCTCTCATCTTTTTAAGTGGGAGAACTTGCACAATTAGTGGCTGACTAACTACTTTCTTGCCCCACTGTATATTTTACACATGGGCCTCACAGAGACACCCGCATGCCAGACTTCAATTCCTAATGTTATATCTTATGGGTGTATAGTAACAGTAATATGTTATACACCAGTACTGTCCTATGGTAGGAAAGTGTCACTAACAAATTGTCACGACCTTAGAGATCTTAGAGATCCTTTTAATTCTCTATTTTGTTAGGTCAGGGTGTAACTAGGGGGGGTCTATGTTTTCTATTTCTTTGTTTGCCTGGTATGGTTCCCAATCAGAGGCAGCTGTCTATCGTTGTCTCTGATTGGGGATCATATTTAGGCAGCCTTTCCCCGCCTGTTGTTTGTGGGATCTTGTTTTTGTGTAGCTGCCTGTGAGCAGGCCAGAACGGCACGTTTCGTTTTCTTCTGTATTGTTTTTGGTGAGTTGCATATTTATTAAACATGTGGAACTTTACCCACGATCCATTAATTCAACCAACGATCGTGACACATACGTTTAACCTTTTATTCAAATAACTTTTGTCCTACTCCTAACTTTTTATTCCACTACCCATTACCCAGTAAACCCTGCCATAATCCACAAACAAACAATGAAACATACAACGAACTATTCATAAATAACTCAACTCATTCCCTGGGTACCTCTTCAAAATAAAATAACTAGTTTTCAGTAAAGATCGCCCGCATTACAACCCAAAATAAAATGGAAGTGATAAGTTATAACCACCTCTCTGAAACCCAAATACCGTTAAGTAATGATCGCTGCATTAACTCCCAATATATAATGGGTGATTAACGCTGAACCATCTCTTCAAAACCCTGATAATTGTCGCTCTGAATTACCTCGAACAAATAAAATTAAAACCTGGGTAATTGTCGCTCTGAATTACCTCTAACAAATAAACAAAGAACTAGTATGAGTAATTGACGCTGAATTACCTCGAACAAATAAAATTAGGTGATTAACGCTGAATCACCTGTGCCAACTAGTATTGGGTAATTGTCGCCGAACTACCTCTAACAAAAAAAAAACATTCATCCTATATCGACATCATGCATTTCACCAATAGCCCGTTACGTAATTACACCAAACTAGAATCCGACTATTTCATATTCAAAGTGTATGTCTATATTTTAGCTTGAGTGAGGTGCCACTTACTTGTTAGAGGGAAACCCCACCAGTGAATGCCAATTAATTACAGACTTAAATTCAACAGGTGTCTGCTTACCTTTTTAAATTTGGAGCTCTGACACATGGTGTGGAATCTTCTTCAACCGAGGTTTGACATTCACTCCTGGCTAGCTCACCAAATGTTGGGGTTCATTTCCTTGTTCCTTGTCAATCATTGGTGACATTATCATTATGACAATATCTTTAATTAAATCATTCAAAAACCTTTATTAATGCAATTGCAGACAGAAGTTGACAACAGGAACATAGCGCATGTTTCAGAGTAAGTTCTGCATCGAGGAAAGGTCCCAAGTTATTTTATTAAACCCGAAGTCCAGCCCTAGTGATGTCACAGCCTACATCATCCTTTACTCATGAGACCAAAACCATGCCTACTCAACACTAAAACCCTTGTTTATATAGCGATCTAAAAGCTAAGCAGTAAATGTCCAAGGTGATTTATAGTGGAATGTCTGACTAATCTCTTATTTTACCTTTAACTAAGAACAGTTAAGAACAAATTCAATGATTTCAATGGTAAATTTCAATGAGGGCCTAGGAACAGTGGGTTAACTGACTGTTCAGGGGCAGAAAGACAGATTTGTACCTTGTCAGCTCAGGGGTTTGAACTTGCCAATTCCAATTACTAGTCCAACGCTCTAACCACTAGGCTACCTTATGTTTCCTTGCAGAGTTCTGTCTTCACAGTCACACATTTCTCAGACAGTTTCTTCATAAGAGGCAGAGAGCCTAGAAAAGAACTGTGAAACAATGTTAAACCTCATAATGTATATATATTATTAATCTGTAGTCTCAGACCCTATAAATGTAAGGAGGGCGGGGCCTTCTATTAATACAACATACGCATAATCAATTATTATAATACATCAAACAATTGGTACAGCCCCTATCATGACCCCTAGGTGAATCCCCTTCACTGCCACCACAATACACAATACAAAATACAGAGGTTAAGCAATATTAATTTCACTTAATATTCCTCGCCTGCATGACCAAGTGAAAAGACAGAAGGCTGTGTTAAAGAATGTTAATGCCGAAGACACACCAGAAGGGCTTTCCGGTGGGGATTGAGCAATTTTGACAAAGTATTCACACCTTCACACCCTTGACTTTTTCCACATCCTGTCTTGATTCAATAACTATTCAACCATAAGCCTAAATAAGTTCAGGAGTAATCATTTTCTTAACAAGTCACAAGTTGCATGGATGCTTTTTGAATGACTACCTCATCTCTGTACCCCACATATACAATTATCTGTAAGGTCCATCAGTCAAGCAGTGAAATTCCAACACAGGTTCAACCACAAAGACCAGGGAGGTTTTCCAATGCCTCGCAATGAAGGGCACCTATTGGTAGATGGGTAAAAAAAAGCGGAACATGAAGTTATTAATTACACTTAGGATGTTGTCCTTCCTAACTCAGTTGCCGGAGAGGAAGGAAAACGCTAAGGAATTTCACCACGAGGCCAATTCTGACTTTAAAACAGTCACAGAGTTTAATGGTTGTGAAAACTGAGGATGGATCAATAACACTGTAGTTACTCCACAATACTGTTATGCACGCCTCTTGGAGGATGGAACGCAACACCCTGCTACATCTCAACTCCCCGTGGAGTGAAAAAAAGTATGTGATCGTAGGTGCGGGGAAGTACGACAGAGGCAGAGAAAAATACAGTTTACAGGGATTTTATTATTCCTTAACACGGTAAGAGGGGAAAAGGGTCTGGACGGAACCAAAGCAAAGAAAGTCAAAATTACCCGCCTTCCCACTACTTACCTAATCTTTAGCACCACCTGGCACGCTAACCAAAATACAGGGGTTGGTCCGCCCAGGTCTTGCAAGGGACGTGTAGACTGTGCAAGAGATGTGAAGACTGTGCAAGGGATGTGAAGACTGTCCAAGGGACGTGTAGACTCACTAGGCATTGTATTTGACCAAATTTTGGAGACATACAGTACCAGTTAAAGTTTGGACACACCTACTCATTCCAGGGTTTTTCTTTATTTTTAATATTTTCTATATTGTAGAATAATAGTGAAGACATCAAAACTACTTCATGAGGTAGTGACCTGGAATTGCTTTACCAACATTCTTGAAGGAGTTCCCACATATGCTGAGCACTTTTTGGCTGCCTTTCCTTCACTCCGCAGTCCAACTCATCCCAAACCATCTCAATTGGGTTGAGGTCGGGTGATTGTGTAGGCCAGGACATATGATGCAGCACTCCATCACTCTCCTTCTTGGTCAAATAGCCCTTACACAGCCTGGAGGTGTGTTTTGGGTCACTGTCCTCTTGAAAAAGAAATGATAGTCCCACTAAGCGCAAATGGGATGGCATATTGCTGCAGAATGCTGCGGTAGCCATGCTGGTTAAGTGTGCCTTGAATTCTAAATAAATCAACTAGAGTGTCACCAGCAAAGCACCCCCACACCATCACACCTCATCCTCCATGCTTCATGGTGGGAACCACACATGTGTGCCTTGTTAAAGGTTAATTGGGGGAATATCTTTCCTTCTTAATGTGTTTTAGCTAATCAGTTGTGTTGTGACAAAAAGCAGTCCGAAATGCTCTAAGTTGATATCGCTGGCAGGTATTGACTAGCAAGTATTGACCGAGCTGAAGCTGCTGGTGTCCGAGCTAAAGGTGAAGACAGCTAGCCGTGGCTAACAGTGACTAATAGCTAGTAGCTAGTTAGCTGGCGAGCTTCTGATGGAGGTTCCAGATATAAAGTATAAAGATAGCAGATTGGGTGAGGCGGGTTGCAGGAAAGTATATTTAGTTCATAGATGGAAAGTGAGATTAAAATATATGTGAAAAAACCCAGAAGAAACAGACTATTTACTAGTTACACGGGACAAGACAAACACACGTCCGACTGCTACACCATTACATTACTTTAAGACATGAAGGTCAGTCAATCTGGAAACACTTTTTTTGCTTACTACATTATTCCATACATGTTATTTAATGGCTTTGATGTCATCACTATGTCACGGCCTGACCATAGAGAGCTGTTTATTCTCTATGTTGATTGGGGTGTGACAATGACTAGGGTGGGTTATCTAGGTGTTTAATCATCTATGTTGGCCTGGTACTTTACCCAATCAGAGGCAGCTGTTTATCGCTGTCTCTGATTGGGGATCACGTTTAGGCAGCCCTTTGTGCTTTGTGGGATCTTGTGTTTGTGTAGCTACCTGTGAGCAGTCCAGAATGTTTCGTTTGTGCTTGCTTGTTTGCTTGTTTGTTTTGTTTGGTGAGTTTCGATTTATTAAAATATGTGGAACTCTACGCACGCTGCGCCTTGGTCCATTCATTACAGTGACCGTGACACACTATTATTCCACAATGTAGAAAATAGAAAAAATAAAGAAAAAACCTTGAATGAGTAGGTGTGTCAAACTTTTGGCTGGTACTGTATAATAAATGACACTCATTGCGCTGAAGGTTAGACAGTTAGAAACAATATTGAACTATAATTGTTGGATTGTATCATCCTGAGTTAACTGAGTTGTTTTGAGGCGTCCATGCTCCGGCCTGATTATTTATTTTTTAAATGTATATAATGGGATTATAACTCAAAGCATTTTACATGACATGAATGTAACTCTCCTCTCTCATCACCAAAGAAAGAGACATCTGGATCTGTTATATCTGTTCTGGAGGTTCTCATTGCTACAAAACCCTCTTGACCCCCCATCGTGTTGTGTGACTTTCTTACAGATGTTTTACATCCATTGTTTGAGTTTAATTATATCCCCTACTCTCTTCAGCAGAAGTGCCCCACATCCACACTCATATGCTTTGAAAAAGAAGTGAATGTCCTGGTGTTAGAAACTGGGAATAAGTCCTCACCCATATACAAGCCAAAACTATCCATCCGGCTGAAGTCCTTGATCAAACAGGTAAGCCAATCAGTGTGAGGGAGACACAGGCCAGCTGCATTTGAGGTGCATTGGGATGTTTTTGATTCTACCTTGTCCTTTGGCTGTCTTAGTACACTTTAATTCCAGCTATAGAACTGTTTGTTGTCTTGGTGAAAATGATGAGAGTCTGAATAGCTGATTTGGACTCCTGCATTACTGTTTGCGTATACTATTGTTATTCTCAGACAGTTCTAACACATTTGTTTAACATTTTCCATCTGTGTTTATAAGAGAAACATAAGGTTCATGTCTCCATTGACTGATAGCATGTTGTGCTCATTACTCAGACATTGATATTTTAAGATACAAACCATCTCAGTGGAATAGTTTAGAAATCCCAGCACTACTAAGGCTGCTTTTACACAGGCAGCCCAATTCTGATATTTTGGACATTATTGATGAGAACAATTAGCACTGTGATTCAAACCTGCAATCGTCCGGTTGCTGGCCCCATTCTCTAATATACTGTGTATAGTGATCAACTGAAATTCCAAACTTTTAACAAGCATATCACCTGCCCCGTTTGAGCTACAGTCAATGTCAATGTGTACATACATGGACATTTGTTTCCCATTTTTGTTTCCCATAAGGACCTATAAACTCTGCCCATTAGATTTTCCGCAGATTAGACTTTTTTATCCCCCACTATAAATATTTTTTTAAATAAAATGCTGCTACTCTCCATTCCTATATGATTTGATGACACTAAATAACCGCCTGGTCTGTTGTCACGAAACTTTGCACAATGATAGAAAGTCACTCCAAGGTCACTCTGATTGACCACATGGTGACTTGAATGTGAGTATGGCGTGCTTGGCCCCTGGAATTGCCACTTGCAGCTATATCTTTTTATAACTGATATTCCGATTTAGACAAAAAAGTAATGCATAACTGTAACGATCGTCGTAGGTGGAAGGAGGAGAGGACCAAGGTGCAGCGTGGTACGTGTTCATGATCTTTTTATTACACTGAACAGTGAAATCAAAATAACAAAAAAAACAGAACAAACGAAACAGTCCTGTCTGAGACTGAGACAGAAAACAACTACCCACAACTCAAGGGTGAAACCAGGCTGCCTAAGAATGGTTCTCAATCAGAGACAACGATTGACAGCTGCCTCTGATTGGGAACCATACCAGGCCAAACACATAGAACATAGAAACATAGAACAAAACATAGAATACCCACATCACACCCTGACCAAACTAAAAATAGAAACATACAAAGCAATCTATACGGTCAGGGCGTGACAATAACACCACTTTGCAACAGCTCTGATTACATATCTGCCTGTTCAGTAAATGTATTTCAAATCGCATTCATTTTCATTGTTGAAATTGAAATTGGAAACCTTGGTTAATTGTTAAAAACACAGTCTTAAAATGTCATGGCTTGTGTTAGGCAAATTAACATAAATGTGCCTGCATTATAAATTCTCAACATAGTTGTTTTTTTTGCAAGTACTTGATAATAATTTAAGGTGAGTAACAGTGAAATAATAAAAAATCCCCTCGCAGCGTCTTACATGCCTACTGTAGAGACCGTTTGTGTAAGTGTAGATGATAGACAACAGTGGATTGATGTGAATATTTAACTCTCAATTCATTGACATTGACCATTATGTTGCTATCAGTATAGTATAGCGAGACTACTATCAGTATAACTGTCCCTCGTCTGCCCATACAAATAAATCCTGTTTTACAGCGCATTCGGAAAGTATTCAGACCCCTTGACTTTTTCCACATTTTGTTACGTTACATACAGCCTTATTCTAAAATGGATTCAATGTTATTTTTTTTCTCATCAATCTACACACTAAGGTCACATTCGACAAAGCCAAAACAGATTTTAAAATTTTTGGCAAATTTATTCTGAATAAAAAACAGAATATCTTATTTACATAAGACCCTTTGCTATGAGACTCAAAATTGAGCTCAGGTGCATCCTGTTTCCATTGACCATCCTTGAGATGTTTCTTCAACTTGACTGGAGTTCACCTGTGGTAAATTCAATTGATGATTTGTAAAGGCGCACCTGTCTGTATAATGTCCCACAGTTGACAATGCATGTCAGAGCAAAAATCAAGCCATGAGGTCGAAGGAATTGTCTGTAGAGCCCCGAAACAGGATTGTGTCGGGTTTCATATATTTTTTTTTCACACCTTTATTTAACCAGGTAGGCTAGTTGAGAACAAGTTCTCATTTACAACTGCGACCTGGCCAAGATAAAGCATAGCAGTGTGAACAGATAACAACACAGAGTTACACATGGAGTAAACAATTAACAAGTAAATAACACAGTAGAGAAAAAAAAGAAAGAGTCTATAGACATTGTGTGCAAAAGGCATGAGGAGGTAGGCGAATAATTACAGTTTAGCAGATTAACACTGGAGTGATAAATGATTAAATGGTCATGTGCAGGTAGAGATACTGGTGTGCAAAAGAGCAGAAAAGTAAATAAATAAAAACAGTATGGGGATGAGGTAGGTGAATTGGGTGGCCTACTTACCGATGGACTATGTATAGCTGCAGCGATCGGTTATCCCTTTACACTTGTGTGTATGGTAGTAGTTTTGGAATTGTTAGTTAGATTACTTGTTGGTTATTACTGCATTGTCGGAACTAGAAGCACAAGCATTTCACTACACTCGCATTAACATCTGCTAACCATGTGTATGTGACAAATAAAATTTGATTTGATTTGCTCAGATAGCAGATGTTTAAAGTTGGTGAGGGAGATAAATCTCCAACTTCAGTGATTTTCTCAATTCGTTCCAGTCACAGGCAGCAGAGAACTGGAAGGAAAGGCAGCCAAATGAGGTGTCTGGGGAATCCGGGGAAGGGTACAAAATATTTCTGCAGTTCCCAAAGAAAACAGTGGCCTCCATCATTCTTAAATGGAAGAAGTTTGGAACCACCAAGTCTCTTCCGAGAGCTGGCCACCCGGCCAAACTGAGCAATCAGGAGAGAATTACTATAGTACTTGCATTATTATAATATTAAAATAATGACTTCTCTGTCTCTTGCTTTTTCTCACTCGCTGTATCATAGAGCCTCTCTTTTTTGACTATCTTATGCATATGTTGTGAGTGTTTTCCTCTCTATATTGCAGAAAGAAGGTGCCAACTGTCCAGACTGTGAGGCCCACAGAGAAAGGGCAGCAAAGGATTTCTTAACAACATTGCAAACAATTCTGGAGTGGATGAACGATCAGGGGTGTCGGAAGCCATCCAGCCATTGAGATGGACACATCCATAGACGGGGACATCCAAGGACTCACATACGTGCAGAAGGCTACCTGAACAATTGCTATATGTAGAAAATACTATACATGTATTGTAATGTACCAGACCACCGCTATCTTTCCCACTTAGAATAAAAGTCTGTCTGATCTATGTTGTACATTGATGCACAAGGCACACACCAGTGTTTGAATACAGTGTGTCATATGTTGTGTAGATTACTTGAGATTAAGCTCTTTATTTTAACAT
Source organism: Oncorhynchus keta (assembly GCF_023373465.1). NCBI lineage: Eukaryota > Metazoa > Chordata > Actinopteri > Salmoniformes > Salmonidae > Oncorhynchus > Oncorhynchus keta. Next base: position 9,647,320 of record NC_068438.1, on the reverse strand, counting down.
TTTTTTATTTGATTTTGAATTTTAGGACTTTAGGTATCAAAATAAATATACAAATGATTTGATAAAATATTGAATTTGGCCTTTACTACTATAGCCCATAGAAACGCATTGACTAACGCATTTATAAATGGCAAAACAATACAGTAAAAAAATCCGGTTTTGAAGTGTCTGTCCTATATCTAGGAGATATAAGAAAGCTCAGGAAATATTTTTGTATTTTTCTTTTACACATATTTAACCCCTTATTTTTGTTGGCACAAAACTACCTCCATACTTCCATTCATTTGTATGGTAGTACAGCAAAACTGAGGACACCATTGCGTTCGTGAGAATCTCCCAAATCCATAGAGTGGTCATAGTTTGTAGGCCAAACTGTTCAGACGCTGTAGACGTTTTCTTGAAATGACAGAATTTTGTAGCTCGGCCATCTTTCAACACTGATGTGGAAGGCTGACATAGGCGGATACATTGAGATGCAGCACATGCAAAAAACTGATATCTCTTAAACTGACGGATTTGGATGGGAATATTTTAATATGTTGCTTAGATTGACTCACGGTTGTGTCAAGGACTGTATTTTTGTGTTATTATGTTTGAAATGCATATTGATTTGCGCTAACCTGTGCATCTTGCTCATTTCTTAACCCATACACATTTGACCATTCTTGGATTGAAAAAAGTCCTCTGTGTTTACTTTTTACCCTCTCGTTTCATGGTCAATTGACATCCTCATCAATTGACATCCTCATCAAGTCTCTTTGGAATGAGAAATGATTTACCTGGGCAGTGTGTCTACTAGTGTCTTGACTTGCTGTCATTTCTGTTCCGTAAACCTGTGATATTAGTTGTAGTTTTGATACACTTTTCAACATTAACAACATATAAACTGTAGTCAAATGTTAACCCATCAGAGTCTAAGCCCTGTCTAAGCCGGAGGAGGGGGAGTTCCACTAGGCTATATGGATTTGTTTTAAGAAGATCATACCAAGGATCATATAGCTATTAGGAATTTTAAGACCCCTTGAATTATGAAAAATATATATGAAAAAATGATTTGATGAAAGATTATTTTGGGCCTTACTGCTATTAGCCCATACAAACACATTGAATAACAGATTCACTACATGGGACAACAGATAGTCCCCAAAAAATATCACAAGTAAGTTTGTTCTGAAGTGTCTCTCCCATATCTGAGAGATATAGGAGAGACAAGGGGTCTGAATACTTTCCGAATGAACTTTTTATACTTTATTGAGCCCTTCAATGGTTATTTGCAGTTCAGAAAAGGGGTCTTTCCTCTTTTAGTGATAATTAAAATATTTTGGGGTGTGGTTTACTCAGAGCTCTTTTTGTCCAACCTTGAGTGAGTGTCATTTCAGTCAATCTAATCTGGTGTGTCATGCCACAATGTAATATGACTATGGCCAGTGAAGGTGTCTGGTGAAAGACTCACATATGGCCTTATATGAATTAATAACTGTCTTCTACATCAGTTCTAAAAAAAAATCTCATCAGTGCGGCCCAGTCGTTCCAGAGCTTGCACACCTGATTCACACAATGACAACACCTATAGAACCTTACAACATAATATAAGTAAAATAAAATAAAAATCTTCTACAAATTACTTTTAAGATTGAGGAAGGTTCTTTATAGAACAATTTTCCATAAATGTTATATAAAGAACCATAAAAAAGGGTTCTATATAGCACCAAAAAGGCTTGTAACTATAGTGGAACCCTTTTTTGGTGCAATATAGAACCTTTAATTAATGTTTTTTTTATAGAACTGATAGGTGAGAATTGTCTGTTAACTGAATGATTAGAATATTCCACCCTGAAACATATAATTGTATGGAATTGATTAGAATGTATAAAATCATAATCAATAAATGTGTAGTCCTAGTCAGAATTAGGGTAAAACGATATGTCTTTATGGTATTTTAAACACAGACTGTCTGAGCTTGGTGCCGACTTGACTAGCGATTTGGGAGAGAACAGGGAGTACGTCTCAAGGACAAAGTCACTATCTCTGTCGGCTGGGTAGTGAGACAGACAGTGTGTGCGAAGCAGGACATGTGTGTGCGTATGTTTGTGTGTATGTGTGGGCGTGAGAAGCCAGTATAAAATGAATTGTTTTGTATTCTTGATTTTAGAACGTTCCCGTGAATAAACATTTAAGCTGGACCTCCGTCTGTTTCATTCAACCAGGATCTTACAAATTCTGGTGTGCAGACAGAGTAATATAATTAAAAATGGTTATGTACCTGGAGAACATAATTCTCTTATCAAGAACATTAGGAAATGGTTCTTTATAGCACCATACAGGTTCCATTTTTAGCCTTATGAGCATGGTTATTTATTGAATATTCAAATAAAAGGTTCTATATAGCACCAAATACAGTTCCGCTATGTTTACAAGACATATTTTTCACTATTTTGAACCTTTTTCTGTGTGTGTGGCCAGTAAGGATGGGAATTGCCAGGGACCTCACGATACGATTTTATCAATACCTAGGTGCCAATTCAATATGTATTGCGATTGTAACAATATTGCTATAATAACCATCATATTGAAGTAAACTTGGAGTCACAGATGGTCCACTATGACTTAAGAAAGCATGCAGTTTATTAGGCTACAGATAAAATAGGCCCTATGTTATGAACTTCATAGGGGTGGTGAAAGTGCATGGTGTTCCTTTCCAATAATTAATCGAGGGTCTTTTTTCTGGTGAGATGATCAATGCTTGACTGCCAGTTGACAAATAAAAATAGTTTCCCATCCACAGTTTTTATTCAACACAAGTGTTGTGGTTCATTTCTTTACTATTAAATGAGGAGAGACAAACTTATCAAACAAGTCAGAGTTGTACTTAAACTAAATCTTTAATAGTGAGAGCTTTGCAATAGCTTGTCGACGAATCACCGTTGAGAGCGCCATGACAAATGTAAAGGTATTTTATAGACAAGATACACCCCTTTCAACCAACATGACGAACAGATACAGTCAAGAGAACAAGTATTTGATACACTGCTGATTTTGCAGGGTTTTCCTACTTTTCCTACAAAGCATGTAGAGGTCTGTAATTTTTATCATAGGTACACTTCAACTGTGAGAAAATCCAGAAAATCACATTGTATGATTTTTAAGTAATTCATATGCATTTTATTGCATGACATAAGTATTTGACACATCAGAAAAGTATAACTTAATATTTGGTACAGAAACCTTTGTTTGCAATTACAGAGATCATATGTTTCCTGTAGTTCTTGACCAGGTTTGCAGACACTGCAGCAGGGATTTTGGCCCACTCCTCCATACAGACCTTCTCCAGATCCTTCAAGTTTCGGGGCTGTCGCTGGGCAATACGGACTTTCAGCTCCCTCCAAAACTTTTCTATTGGGTTCAGGTCTGGAGACTGGCTAGGCCACTCCAGGACCTTGAGATGCTTCTTACGGAGCCACTCCTTAGTTGCCCTGGTTGTGTGTTTTGGGTCTTGTCATGCTGGAAGACCCAGCCACGACCCATCTTCAATGCTCTTACTGAGGGAAGGAGGTTGTTGGCCTAGATCTCACGAAACATGGCCCCGTCCATCCTCCCCTCAATACGGTGCAGTCGTCCTGTCCCCTTTGCAGAAAAGCATCCCCAAAGAATTATGTTTCCACCTCCATGCTTCACGGTTGGGATGTTATTCTTGGGGTTGTACTCATCCTTCTTCTTCCTCCAAACACGGCGAGTGGAGTTTAGACCAAAAAGCTCTATTTTTGTCTCATCTGACCACATGACCTTCTCCCATTCCTCCTCTGGATCATCCAGATGGTCATTGGCAAACTTCAGACGGGCCTGGACATGCACTGGCTTGAGCAGGGGGACCTTGCGTGCGCTGCAGGATTTTAATCCATGACGGCGTGGTGTGTTACTCATGGTTTTCTTTGAGACTGTGGTCCCAGCTCTCTTCAGGTCATTGACCAGGTCCTGCCATGTAGTTCTGGGCTGATCCCTCACCTTCCTCATGATCATTGATGCCCCACGAGGTGAGATCTTGCATGGAGCCCCAGACTGAGGGTGATTGACCGTCATCTTGAACTTCTTCCATTTTCTAATAATTGTGTCAACAGTTGTTGCCTTCTCACCAAGCTGCTTGCCTATTGTCCTGTAGCCCAACCCAGCCTTGTGCAGGTCTACAATTTTATCGCTGATGTCCTTACACAGCTCTCTGGTCTGTGAGAGCTAACAGGTCTGTGAGAGCCGGAATTCTTACTGGTTGGTAGGTGATCAAATACTTATGTCATGCAATAAAATGCAAATTAATGACTTAAAAATCATACAATGCCAGCTTTATGCATCTTCGCCATTATTATTACAAAGTAGGTGTTCTCAACCACTGAAATAAAACTCGTTGACGATACTGCACCAATTTAACCACTGTTTGAACCATGATTTCGAACCCTCGCGGGAATTTGATTCGTACCCCTTCCAAATCTCGTGATTCTGTGTATCGGAGGAAGACGTGGAAGTGCAAAAAACACATCTACGTAAAACCATATTTTTTGTTTTGTTGTAGTTAAATCCACCCCAAGACGCCTGTTTTAGAAAGGTAATATATAACTATGCTTGGAATGTATTTATCAAAATATACTTGAAAATGTGGGTTGTTTGCTAGCTTAACGTTAGCTTGCTAGCTTAACGTTAGCTTGCTAGCGTGATCCGGAGGTTACTAGGCCTTGCCTTCTATCAACATTGTATATTCTCTGTATGGTTTCGGTGGTTTACATTATTTTAATAAACGAACTAACTACAACATGGATTGTTGGAGAATAACAGCTAAGCTTGTTATCCTGAAACATCATTACTCCAGCTTTTTTGGCTAATTAGTTAGTACAGTGCTAGTTAGCAGCTAGCAATAATTTTTTCAGTCTCGCCCAAAGAAGGACTGTTTGAACAGTTGACGTTTGTTAGCAAACTAAAATAAATGCGTTTTTCAACTCCGTCTCTTAAGAGGAGGCTGCTGCTCCAAGAATGTCGGACAGTGAGGACAGCGACTTCTCTGACAACCAGAGTGAACAAAGCAGCGAAGCCGAGGAGGTGGACAAAAATGAGGCAGAGGTAAGTTAGCGAACAAGGTTCTGGCTAAAACTGCATACTAGCAAACAACATTAAGCCGCCTTATCTAACTAACGTTCGTTAGGTCGGTCACAGTCGTAGCATTATAATTCGTGTAAGATAGGGTTTTCAGCACTGTTATTACACACATAATAAATAAAGACCAAAGTAATGTAACAAGCAGCTAGCTATCTGTAACAGCACAGCGCTAACCTCGCGCTATCCAAAGTAACTTGCCTGGCTGTGCATGGATGGACCTTGCACAGTTGAATGGGTGGGTGGAACAGATGCACCTGTGCATGCATGGCCCTCAATTTTCTACTGTATCCGAATTGATGCTAACAAATATCCTAGGTTGGCTCCAAATTGACATTGCAAGTTTCACTGCATTTGACAAAACTTGTGAGTGGTTTGAATGTTTCCCCCTAAATAGGAAGATGGGCAGGCAAGTTTATCTGGCAGTGATAAGGCAGCAGAAGAGGAAGGGGAAGACTTGGCAGATGAGTATGACGAAGAGGAGGAAGAGGACGATGATGACCGCCCCAGAAAGAAACCCAGGCATGGAGGTTTCATCTTGGATGAAGCCGGTAAGCCAAATCTTCACTCTAATAATAGTTGTCCACATGTTCTTGCTCACCAGAAGGTTTTCATTGAATCTATCTGAAATTCTCCCTTTCCCTCTGGTTTGTTTAGATGTGGACGATGAGTATGAAGATGAAGACCCTTGGGAGGAAGGTGCTGAGGATATTTTGGAGAAAGGTGAGGTCACACATGTTGCCTTGTTTGAGGATATCTAACACCTAAGAGGGAGTTATGAATCAACAACGTTGGGGGTAGTTGTCTGTTGAGGAGGACTCAGTTCAGGAACTTTGTTGCGTTTAAATTATTAGAAAATAACTTTCCTATGGGTGGTGTGCAGATGCTTAGGCATGATGGATTAGTCTGTAGTATTGTTTGGATTCCAGAAGGGATGAGAAGCATTACAAGTACAATCAAAACATCTAAGCTCAAATTATTATATGTGAGAGTATTGACTGTGTTCTTCCTGCGCTAATAATTCCTTTTCTTGTGCATGCCTCCTTCAGTTAACGGTAAATCAATTCCAGATTTTCTGCTGTCTGTTTTCCTTGTATCTAATTAAATTGATTAGTTATATCTCATTCAACAAGTCACATTATGTTATAACTCCACCCACATTTCCGCACTACTGCACATCTAACGGAGCACAGATGGCAAATACATTATTGGGAACTCCTATAGTAACTGGACTACCTGTATGAAGTAATACATTAGTGTATTGTATTTGACAGCTGTGACCTATTTACTAGTCAGGAAAATATTGTAGAAATGTTGTTGGATGGTATGTTAACCTGACACCAGCAGAGTTATGACTTGTCAATAATCTGATCATGGTGTTCTAGGCACTTACATGATCAAAGAGGGAACCAAATGTGACCATTTGCCTGAAATGCTACCTGTTAGAAGAAAGCTAATATATGTGTGAATTAGCTAACTGATATTGTTTAAGCTTTTTGTGGCACATCAATCAGCCATATCACAAAGACTCACAATCATCCACAATACAATTATCCATAGTCTCATGTGCCATTTGGTCTAGTCTTATATCATCATTAATGTTTATTTTTTCCTTTAATTTGTTCCTACCTGTGCACTTGCCACTCTGTGTGCACATGACAATCTCATTTGGTTCTTAATGTGTGTTCCTCCCTCTACCAAAACCTGGCTGGCCTGGAGCAGAGGAAGCTGAGGGTAAGTGTTATCTATCTTCTTCCAATAGGAAAAAGACCCACCTAGCACTTGCGGCTAGACATACAGTGCATTCAGGAAGTATTCAGACCCCTTGACTTTTTCTACATTTTGTTACGTTACAGACTTACTCGAAAATGTGATCCTCCATAATGACAAAGCAAAAACAGGTTTTTAGAAATGTTTGCAAATGTGTATATACAGTTGAAGTTGGAAGTTTACATACACCATAGCTAAATACATTTAAACTCAGTTTTTCACAATTTAATCCTAGTAAAAATTCCCTCTCTTAGGTCAGTTAGGATCACCACTTCATTTTAAGAATGCGAAATGTCAGAATAATAGTAGAGAATGATTTATTCAGCGTTTATTTATTTCATCACATTCCCAGTTGGTCAGAAATTTACATGCACTCAATTAGTATTTGGTAGCATTGCCTTTAAATTGTTTAACTTGGGTCAAATGTTTCTGTTAGCCTTCCACAAGCTTCCCACAATAAATTGGGTGAATTTTGGCCCATTCCTCCTGACAGAGTTGGTGTAACTGAGTCAGGTTTGTAGGCCTCTTTGCTCGCAAACACTTTTTCACTTCTGCCCACAAATTTTCTGTTGGATTGAGGTCAGGGCTTTGTGATGGCCACTCCAATATCTTGACTTTGTTGTCCTTACCCCATTTTGCCACACCCCTGGAAGTAAGCTTGGGGTCATTGTCCATTTGGAGGGCCCATTTGCGACCAAGATTTAACTTCTTGACTGATGTCTTGAGATGTTGCTTCAGTATATCCACATCATTTTCCTCCCTCGTGATGCCATCTATTTTGTGAAGGGTACCAGCCCCTCCTGCAGCAAAGCACCACACAACATGATGCTGCCACACCCGGTGCTTCATGGCTGGGATGGTGTTCTTTGGCTTGCAAGCCTCCCCCTTTTTCCTCCAAACATAATGAAGGTCATTTTGGCCAAGCAGTTCTGTTTTTGTTTCATCAGACCAGAGGACAATGTGCAATTGCAAACCGTAGTCTGGCTTTTTTATGGCGGTTTTGGCGCAGTGCCTTCTTCCTTGCTGAGCAGCCTTTCAGGTTATGTCGATATAGGACTTGTTTTACTATGGATGTAGATACTTTTGTACCTGTTCCCTCCAGCATCTTCACAAGGTCCTTTGCTGTTCTGAGATTGATTTGTACTTATCGCACCAAAGTACGTTCATCTCTAGGAGACACGTCCTTCCTGAGAGGTATGACGGCAGTGTGGTCCCATGGTGTTTATACTTGCGTACTATTATTTGTACAGATGAACGTGGTACCTTCAGGCGTTTGGAACTTGCTCCCAAGGATGAACCAGACTTGTGGAGGTCAACAATTTTGTTTTCTGAGGTCTTGGCTAATTTCTTTTGATTTTCCCATGATGTCAAGCAAAGAGGCACTGAGTTTGAAGGTAGACCTTGAAATACATCCACAGGTATACCTCCAATTGGCTCAAATGATGTCAATTAGCCTGACAGATGCTTTTCCAAGCTGTTTAAAGGCATGACTTAGTGTGTGTAAATGTATTTTCCACTGGAATTGTGATATAGTGAATTATAAGTGACAATCTGTCTGTAAACAATTGTTGGAAAAATTACTTGTGTCATGCACAAAGTAGATGTCCTAACTAGAGGTCGACCGATTATGATTTTTAACCACCGATACCGATTATTGGAGGACCAAAAAAGCCGATGCCAATTAATCAGCCGATTTTATAAATCAAATAAAAACAAAAATTATATTTAATAAATAAAATATATTTTAAAAAAATTAATGTATTTGTAATATTGACAATTACAACAATACTGAATTAACACTTATTTTAACTTAATATAATACATCAATAATAAAATCAATTTAGCCTCAAGTAGATAATGAAACATGTTCAATTTGGTTTAAATAATGCAAAAACAAAGTGTTGGAGAAGAACGTAAAAGTGCAGTATGTGTCATGTAAAAAAGCTAACGTTTCAGTTCATTGCTCAGAACATGAGAACATATGAAAGCTGGTGGTTCCTTTTAACATGAGTCTTCGATATTCCCAGGTAAGAAGTTTTAGGTTGTAGTTATTATAGGCCTATTTCCCTCTATACCGTGGTGGACTATTGGATGTTCTTATAGGCACTTTAGTATTGCCAGTGTAACAGTATAGCTTCCGTCCCTCTCCTCGCTCCTCCCTGGGCTCGAACCAGCAACACAAAGACAACAGCCACCACATCAAAGCAGTGTTACCCATGCAGAGCAAGGGAAACAACCACCCCAAGCCTCAGAGCGAGTGAAGTTTGAAGCGCTAGTAGCGCACGATAACTAGCCAGCCATTTCACGTCGGTCACACCAGCCTCATCTCGGGAGTTGATAGGTTTGAAGTCATAAACAGCGCAATGCTTGATGCACACGGAAGAGCTGCTGGCAAAACGCACGAAAGTGCTGTTTGAATGAATGTTTATGCGCCTGCTTCTGCCTACCACCGCTCAGTCAGTTACTTAGATGCTTGTATGATCAGTCAGATTATATGCAACACAGGACACGCTAGGTAATATCATCAACCATGTGTAGTTAAATAGTGATTATGATTGATTGTTTTTTTATAAGATAAGTTTAATGCTAGCTGGCAACTTACCTTGGCTTACTGTATTTGCGTAACAGGCAGTCTCCTTGTGGAGTGCAACGAGAGAGAGGCAGGTCGTTATTGCGTTGGACTAGTTAACTGTAAGGTTGCAAGATTGGTTCCCCGAGCTGACAAGGTGAAAATCTGTCTTTCTGCCCCTGAACGAGGCAGTTAACCCACCGTTCCTATACCGTCATTGAAAGTAAGAATGTGTTCTTAACTGACTTGCAGAGTTAAATAACCACAGGTGGACTCCAATCAAGTTCAAGTCGAATTGTATTTGTCACATACACATGGTTAGCAGATGTTAATGTGAGTGTAGCGAAATGCTTGTGCTTCTAGTTCCGACAATGCAGTAATAACCAACGAGTAATCTAGCTAACAATTCCAAAACTACTACCTTATACACAAGTGTAAAGGAATAAAGAATATATACATAAAGATATATGAATGAGTGATGGTAGAGAGCGGCATAGGCAAGATGCAGTAGATGGTAGTACAGTATATACATATGAGATGAGTATGTAAACAAAGTGGCATAGTTTAAAGTGGCTAGTGATACATGTATTACATAAAGATGCAGTAGATGATATAGAGTACAGTATATACGTATACATATGAGATAAATAATGTAGGGTATGTAAACATTATATAAGGTAGCATTGTTTAAAGTGGCTAGTGATATATTTTACATCAATTCCCATCAATTCCCATTATTAAAGTGGCTGGAGTTGAGTCGGTGTGTTGGCAGCAGCCACTCAATGTTAGTGGTGGCTGTTTAACAGTCTGATGGCCTTGAGATAGAAGGTGTTTTTCAGTCTCTCGGTCCCAGCTTTGATGCACCTGTACTGACCTCTCCTTCTGGACGATAGCGGGGTGAACAGGCAGTGGCTTGGGTGGTTGTTGTCCTTGATGATCTTTATGGCCTTCCTGTGACATCGGGTGGTGTAGGTGTCCTGGAGGACAGGTAGTTTGCCCCCGGTGATGCGTTGTGCAGACCTCACTACCCTCTGGAGAGCCTTACGGTTGTGGGCGGAGCAGTTGCCGTACCAGGCGGTGATACAGCCCGCCTGGATGCTCTCGATTGTGCATCTGTAGAAGTTTGAGTGCTTTTGGTGACAAGCCGAATTTCTTCAGCCTCCTGAGGTTGAAGAGACGCTGCTGCGCCTTCTTCACGATGCTGTTTGTGTGGGTGGACCAATTCAGTTTGTCTGTGATGTGTACGCCGAGGAACTTAACTTACTACCCTTTCCACTACTGTTCCATCGATGTGGATAGGGTGGTGTTCCCTCTGCTGTTTCCTGAAGTCCACAATCATCTCCAACGTTTTGTCGACGTTGAGTGTGATGTTATTTTCCTGACACCACACTCCGAGGGCCCTCACCTCCTCCCTGTAGGCCGTCTCGTCGTTGTTGGTAATCAAGCCTACCACTTGTGTCGTCAGCAAACTTGATGATTGAGTTGGAGGCGTGCGTGGCCACGCAGTCGTGGGTGAACAGGGAGTACAGGAGAGGGCTCAGAACGCACCCTTGTGGGGCCCCAATGTTGAGGATCAGCGGGGTGGAAATGTTGTTGCCTACCCTCACCACCTGGGGGCGGCCCGTCAGGAAGTCCAGTACCCAGTTGCACAGGGCGGGGTCGAGACCCAGGGTCTCGAGCTTGATGACGAGTTTGGAGGGTACTATGGTGTTAAATGCTGAGCTGTAGGCGATGAACAGCATTCTGACATGGGTATTCCTCTTGTCCAGATGGGTTAGGGCAGTGTGCATTGTGGTTGAGATTGCATCGTCTGTGGACCTATTTGGGCGGTAAGCAAATTGGAGTGGGTCTAGGGTGTCAGGTAGGGTGGAGGTGATATGGTCCTTGACTAGTCTCTCAAAGCACTTCATGATGACGGAAGTGAGTGCTACGGGGCGGTAGTCGTTTAGCTCAGTTACCTTAGCTTTCTTGGGAACAGGAACAATGGTGGCCCTGTTGAAGTATGTGGGAACAGCAGACTGGGATAGGGATTGATTGAATATGTCCGTAAACACACCAGCCAGCTGGTCTGCGCATGCTCTGAGGGCGCGGCTGGGGATGCCGGCTGGGGATGCCGTCTGGTCCTGCAGCCTTGCAAGGGTTAACACGTTTAAATGTTTTACTCACCTCGGCTGCAGTGAAGGAGAGTCAGCATGTTTTGGTTGCGGGCCGTGTCAGTGGCACTGTATTGTCCTCAAAGCGGGCAAAAAAGTTATTTAGTCTGCCTGGGAGCAAGGCATCCTGGTCCGTGACTGGGCTGGTTTTCTTTTTGTAATCCGTGATTGACTGTAGACCCTGCCACATACCTCTTGTGTCTGAGCCGTTGAATTGCAATCCTACTTTGTCTCTATACTGACGCTTAGCTTGTTTGATTGCCTTGCGGAGGGAATAGCTACACTGTTTGTATTCGGTCATGTTTCCGGTCACCTTGCCCTGATTAAAAGCAGTGGTTTGCGCTTTCACGCGAATGCTGCCATCAATCCACGGTTTCTGGTTTGGGAATGTTTTAATCGTTGCTATGGGAACGACATTTTCAACGCACGTTCTAATGAACTCGCTCACCGAATCAGCGTATTCATCAATGTTGTTGTTTGACGCATTACGAAACATATCCCAGTCCACGTGATGGAAGCAGTCTTGGAGCGTGGAATCAGATTGGTCGGACCAGCGTTTAACAGACCTCAGCGTGGGAGCTTCTTGTTTTAGCTTTTGGCTGTAGGCAGGGAGCAACAAAATGGAGTCGTGGTCAGCATTTCTGAAAGGAGGGCAGGGCAGGGTCTTATATGCATCGTGGAAGTTAGAATAGCAATGATCCAAGGTTTTACCAGCCCTGGTTGCGCAATCGATATGCTGATACAATTTAGGGAGTCTTGTTTTCAGATTATCCTTGTTAAAATCCCCAGCTACAATGAATGCAGCCTCAGGATATGTGGATTCCAGTTTGCAAAGAGTCAAATAAAGTTCGTTCAGAGCCATCGATGTGTCTGCTTGGGGGGGAATATATACGGCTGTGATTATAATCGAAGAGAATTCCCTTGGTAGATAATGCGGTCGACATTTGATTGTGAGGAATTCTAAATCAGGTGAACAGAAGGACTTGAGTTCCTGTATGTTGTTGTGACCACGTCTCATTAACCATAAAGCATACGCCTCCGCCCCTCTTCTTACCAGAAAGATGTTTGTTTCTGTCGGCGCGATGCGTGGAGAAACCAGCTGGCTGCACCGACTCCGATAGCGTCCCTCCAGTGAGCCATGTTTCCGTGAAGCAAAGAACGTTACAGTCCCTGATGTCCCTCTGGAATGCTACCCTTGCTCGGATTTCATCAACCTTGTTGTCAAGAGACTGGACATTGGCGAGTAGAATGCTAGGGAGTGGCGCACGATGTGCCCGTCTCCAGAGCCTGACCAGAAGACCGTTTCGTTTGCTTCTTTTACGACGTCGTTGTTTTGGGTCGCAGGCTGGGATCCATTCCGTTGTCCTTGGTGGAAGGCAGAACACAGGATCCTCTCCGGGAAAGTCATATTCTTGGTCGTACTGATGGTGAGTTGACGCTGCTCTTATATTCAGTAGTTCTTCTCGACTGTATGTAATGAAACGTAAGATGACCTGGGGTACCAATGTAAGAAATGACACGTAAAAAAAACAAACTGCAGAGTTTCCTAGGAACGCGAAGCGAGGTGGCCATCTCTGTCTGCGCCGGAAGTCACATCTCAAGGATGATCAATGGGAACAGGATGCATCTGAGCTCAATTTCAAGTCTCATAGCAAAGGGTCTGAATACTTATTTAAAAAAGGTATTTCTGTTTTTTATTTTTAATGCATTTGCAAATATTTCTAAACTTTTATCGCTTTGTTGTTGTGGGGTGTTTGTAGATTGAGGGAAACGTTTAATCAATTTTAGAATAAGGCTGTAGTGTAACAAAATGTGGAAAAGGGGAAGGGGTCTGAATACTCTCCGAATGCACTGTAGGTGTAGGTTCTTAAAATAGCACTTGTTTGAACTGAAGGAAACTTTTACGTTCAGGCTTATACGTAAAATTGTTTTTTGTTTGATTTATGAGTCTGCTTTACTCTTCAGTGTCCAACATTGACCATGTGGTCCTGGATGAGGATAACTCTGGCTCCCGCAGGCTGCAGAACCTCTGGAGGTAATTTCTTCTAATGGGCTACGAGTGGCTAGGCTTCTTTCCATTGATATTTCAGTTGTTACTATGCAGAGATGTGTTCTTGAAGTCTGACATTTGAATGTTTGGATGTTTCAGAGATTCCAGAGAGGAGGCCTTGGGGGAATATTACATGAGGAAATATGCCAAGCAATCTGGAAATGAGTGAGTATTTTCACAGTAGTAATCTGTCGAAATAGTTGACCTGTTGACCTGATCCCCTTGACTGAAATATTGTTTTTGATTCCCTTTAGTTTTCCCGGGGGTTCTGAGGAACTGTCTGATGACATCACCCAGCAGCAGCTGCTCCCTGGTGTCAAGTATGTATCACTTCAACAAAATGGGAAATAGATTTTTAGTTGACTTCAACAATCCAAAATATAATTTTTCTCAATGTTCTTGATATTATATTTTCTTTTTCAAAGGGATCCTAATCTTTGGACAGTCAAGTGTAAGGTATGGAGCTTATATTTTTGTGTAGGTAGACATCTAGAAGTTCAGTACACAATTATACTTTTTCCCCCCTATGTCATGCAACATTATTTTGCCATTACAGATTGGGGAAGAGAGAGCAACTGCCATTGCGTTGATGAGGAAATTCATTGCCTATCAATTCACAGAAACGGTATGTCCCCGCCCTCATTCTCTGCATGGATATGTTCCATGTATTAAGATGCTAATGTTTGCATTTAGTGTTTTATATGATTGATCGATTGATAGCCTGTACATCTCTTGTAGATAAAAAATAAAATTGGAGCTTTGACAACCTGTGAAATTGTTTTAATTTCCTATACACCATTTCTACTCAGCCCCTCCAAATCAAGTCGGTAGTGGCTCCCGAACATGTCAAAGGTTACATCTATGTAGAGTCGTACAAGCAGACTCACGTCAAAGCTGCAATTGACGGAATAGGCAACCTGAGGATGGGCTTCTGGAACCAGCAGATGGTTCCCATCAAGGAGATGACAGACGTCCTCAAGGTGGTCAAAGAGGTGACCAACCTCAAGCCCAAGTCCTGGGTCCGACTCAAGAGAGGCCTATACAAAGATGACATCGCCCAGGTACGCATGAAACACATCGTGGAAGACAAAGGTGTGAAATGTATTTTGAAGACATAGGTAAATATCCTTATCATATTCTTGAAACGTACATATATTCTCCTCCTTCAGGTGGACTATGTGGAGCCCAGTCAAAACACGATATCACTGAAGATGATTCCCAGGATAGATTTGGACAGAATCAAGGCCCGGATGAGCATGGTAAGCAACAGCAGCACTCTGTCACCACCTGTCTACTCACCACTCTCCACTTTGATATCCCCTGACACTCTTCTTGTTGTCTGTCTCCCAGAAAGACTGGTTTGCAAAGCGGAAGAAGTTCAAGAGACCAACCCAGAGACTCTTCGATGCAGAAAAGATCAGGTACAAAGAAACATGTCTTAAAGACCATCATTATTGGGGATTTGATTACGCTATCATAAATGGGTAAGATCGTTGCCCCAGTTACTTCCTGACTGTGTTTTCTTCCAGGTCACTTGGTGGGGATGTCAGCCATGATGGAGACTTCATGATATTTGAAGCTAACCGCTACAGCCGCAAAGGGTTCCTCTTCAAAAGCTTTGCCATGTCTGCTGTGGTAAGATGACCACGTTGCCTCAAAACCACTATTTTATTGGCCATTTGTTGACAACCCCATAGGGGAAAAACGGGGCAGAAAAGTGGTCTTCGTTATCTGTACCCGTGGCCCAGTCTTATTTATCGTCTTTTACAGATCACTGAAGGAGTGAAACCCACTCTGTCGGAGCTGGAGAAGTTTGAGGACCAGCCAGAAGGCATTGATCTGGAGGTGGTGACTGAAACCGCAGGTAACAGCCACTTCTAAAGCATATTCAGGACATGAGATTTGGTATTTACTTTCTGGTTTTCATTTACATGTGTATCTGTTTTTGTAAGAGACATGTCTTGTTGTGTGACCACAGGTAAAGAGCGTGAGCACAACCTCCAGGCCGGGGACAATGTGGAGGTGTGTGAAGGGGAGCTGATCAACTTGCAGGGCAAAATCCTGAGTGTGGATGGCAACAAGATCACCATCATGCCCAAGCATGAGGACCTCAAGGTAATGGCAAGCGCCAAACAGGCTACATTGGGAGGACATTTCACATTCGTCCTACTAGATTTGGGCCTAAATTCAAAATGAATACATTTAGGACCGATATTTGTCAAAATCGGCATCAATATGGGGCCAGAAAAAAAGGCACTTTCCAAAGTCCATTATCATTTCTGCATACTTTCTATCCATTTTTAGACGTTCAAGTGTAGCCTGGATTTGTTTTTCAATCCAAAATAATCATTTATAAGGATGCACCAATGTGGTGCATTTCCATTTTATGGCCTTTTTAACTATTCTAGCACATACTGCAACCAAGTTTAAATTTTTTTTTTTTACAGATAATAAGAAAATATGTGAAATTACTTTAATACAGGAAAGGTGTAAATAGTTTTATTTGCATCACAAAGTGACAAATGCATTGTAAAGTTCAGGAAAACATCGGGAAGCTCATCAGGTAATAATTGTATGTATGTAAAAAGATAATCTGTTTTGCATTCAATTGCGGTTTTGTCACAGTCCTTTCAAAAGTGTCCTGCGCGACTTGTGAGTGTCGTGGAGGAAAACAGAAGACTGTGTTCCTGAGTTCTTCCAACCGTTCAAACACTAGAGCCAAAATCTGCTAATAGCAGACATCGGGGGTTACTACAGTTCTATAAACTAAGCGGCGCAATCAGCTGACTACAGACAAGCCCTTTAAAAAAATATATATAACAAATCCACCGCAGGCTGCATTTAATTGGCTTGCGGGCCAGATCCTGTTTCAGCCAAGTCAAATAGCCTGCAGAGGAAACTGGATTTCCTACTATTTGTGACAAATTGAGTATGTAGTATGCTTATTGGTCATAGTATGGATATAGTTTGTATGCCAAAAGTTCCTGGATGTCCAACTACAATCGCCAAAATACGAAGTATACAAGCAGTGGACACTATTTCTGTGCTTTTAGGGCCAATATTGCAAATCTTCAGAAAATGGGTGTGGCTTCCCACATTTTTCAGATTTGAAGAAAAAGGCGGAAAATATGCAGCTGAAGTCCGACTAGAGGATATACAAATTCATTGCATATCAATATAATGAAGTAATTACTTTTCAAATAAGTTGCGTTACACTGTTGGCTGACAATTGGTTAGCTTCGCTAGCCTTACGAACAGCATAGCATATCATTACAGCAGCTATATGTACAAGTATGTTAGCTAGCTACCTAATGTTAGTTAGTTAGTTGGCTACTAATACATAAATCTTGCCAGTATATTAACTATATGCTATCTAACTACCCAACATATATTGTCTTGATTATTCATGTATTTCTTAGCATACCTTAGTGGTTGTGCGTTCTCAATGGACATTGTTAATGAAGTCGTAAGATGTCTAGCTAGTAATGTGTTATACTTACAAGCTAGCAAGAAGTTGCATAGCAACAGCATCAACTTCCGGTAGACAAGTACACTCAACTGAAAGGATACCGTTTGTTTACGGTATACTAAAATGAAAGTGTATAGTATGTAGTATACAGTATGGGTATTCGAACACATCTAATGAATGACCCGGGGTCAAGCGGTTACAAACCAGGGCCCAGATTCACAAAACCTTAAGAAGATTCTTCTTACCTGCCATTTTTTCCTTAACTATATGAAGAAAGTTAAAAGTTGTTATTCCTCAATTAAGTTTTATTTTTTCCCTATGTTTCTTCCTAATAAAGAAAAGAAAATAGGATTCTTATGTTTTAGGATTTGTTATTGGAAATGTACTTAACTTTAGGACAGCTAAACCCTTGTCTTCTAACAACTGGATATTTTTGTAGCCATTAACGTTTTGTTACTCCAATGCCACAGACAAAGTTGGCTACCGGACATTTTAAATACAACAACAAAACAAATGAAATGCATGTTATGTAGCTAGCTAGTGTTAAATAGCTAGAGTTAGCTTGTCAATTTGCAAAGAAGAACTTGGCTAACTTACCGGTCACGCAGTCCTACCACAGTCTCGCCAATCATGGACAACACCTTCTCCTCCAGCTGGTCCACATGAATGGTCGATACCCCCCCCTCCAGTCTTCTTCTACTCCTTGCTTCTGTCAGCTCCCTTCTTAGCTGCCAACTTTTTTACAGCGTCACGGTCCCGTGCCATACCCCCGATGGCAGAGACCGAATCGGCTTCTCTCGGCCATCCTCTTTTTGGTCTCTGCAGTGACCCGCAGTTATCGAGTCTCCCCAACAGCAATCTTTCCCTGCTGCTATTTTCTCGAACCCTGTCCTCAAGCTCTTGTTTTGCTGAAGATTTCTTGGACTTACCTTGGTTTTCCATTTTTATTTGTGATATAGCTAGTCTTATGGCTATAATCTGGGGGGAAAAAGTGTTTTTGTTTATAGTTTGCGAGCCAAAAATATATATATATTCTCGAGACATAAAGCAGATTAATAAATGGAAATATCTACACTTCATTATAGTGGGCCAAAGCCCATGTTCCCTGTCACATAGGCTAATTTATTGGTTCCAAGCACGTCACTAATGTCAATGCCACAAAGAAGATATTTCCGAAGTTCTTAGGAAAGATATTTACGAAGCTCCAAAGAACTATGAATTCCTAAGCACATTTTGAGGAATTGCACTTATGAACTTCTTATTTTTTTCCTTTTAACTTCTTAGGTATTTTTCTTAAGTAATGTTTTGTGAGTCTGGTCCCAGATTCTTTTTTGCATAGGAAGGGTCTGGTGTCGAGGTTGGCCGATTTCAAGTTTTCAAAACGATCGTAAATCGGTATTTTTGGATACCGATTTGGCCTTTAAAAAAAAAAAAAATTGTACACCTTTATTTAACTAGGCAAGTCAGTTAAGAACACATTCTTATTTTCAATGACGGCCTAGGAACAGTGGGTTAACTGCCTTGTTCAGTGGCAGAAAGACAGATTTTTACCTTGTCAGCTCGGGGATTCAATCTTGCAACCTTACAGCTAACTAGTCCAACGCTCTAACCACCTGCCTTTCATTGCACTCCACGCGGAGCCTGCCTGTTACGCGAATGCAGTAAGAAGCCAATGTAAGTTGCTAGCTAGCATTTAAACCTACCTTTTAAAAAACAATCAATCATAATCACAAGTTAACTACACATGGTTGATGATATTATTAGTTTATCTAGCATGTCCTGCGTTGCATATAATCGATGCGGTGTGCATTCGCGGAAAAAGGACTGTCGTTGCTCCTACGTGTACCTAACCATAAACATCAATGCCTTTCTTAAAATGAATACACAGAAGCATATATTTTTAAACCTGCATATTTAGCTAAAAGAAATTCAGGTTAGCAGGCAATATTAACCAGGTGAAATTGTGTCACTTCTCTTGCGTTCATTGCACGCAGAGTCAGGGTATATGCGATAATAATAAACATTTTGTTTTCGAAATGATAGTTTCCGGATTTGACCATATTAATTTCTGTGTGTTATGTCATAATTAAGTCTATAATTTGATAGAGCAGTCTGACTGAGCGATGGTAGGCAGCAGCAGGCTCGTAAGCATTCATTCAAACAGCACTTTCGTGCGTTTTGCCAGCAGCTCTTCACTGTGCTTCAAGCATTGCACTGTTTATGACTTCAAGCCTATCAACTCCCGAGATTAGGCTGGTGTAACCGATGTAAAATGGCTAGCTAGGTAGCGGGGTGTGCGCTAATAGCGTTTCAAACATCACTCACTCTGAGACTTGGAGTAGTTGTTCCCCTTGCTCTGCATGGGTAACTCTGCTTCGAGGGTGGCTGTTGTCGATGTGTTCCTGGTTCGAGCCCAGGTAGGGGCGAGGAGAGGGACGGAAGCTATACTGTTACACTGGCATCACTAAAGTGCCTATAAGAACATCCAATAGTCAAAGGTATATGGAATACAAATGGTATAGAGAGAAATAACCCTATAAATACTATATTAACTACAACCTAAAACCTCTTACCTTAGAATATTGAAGTCTCATGTTAAAAGGAACCACCAGCTTTCATATGTTCTGAGCAAGGAACTTAAACATTCGCTTTTTTACATGGCACATATTGCACTTTTACTTACTTCTCCAACACTTTGTCTTTGCATTATTTAAACCAAATTGAACATGTCATTATTTGAGGCTAAATGGATTTTTATTGATGTATTATATTATGTTAAAATAAGTGTTCATTCAGTATTGTTGTAATAGTCATTATTACAAATACATTTTAAAAATCGGCCGATTAATCGGTATCGGCTTTACTTGGTCCTCCAATAATCGGTATCGGTGTTGAAAAATCATATTCGGGCGACCTCTAGTCTGGTGGTATTTATTAGTCAAGCCACATAAACTGGAAGTTAGAGAGAAATACCAGCAACATAACATCAGAGCACGATGAAGACATTAGGCTTTCCAGAAATATGGGACGGATAGAATTACAGGATCAACACATTCATGAGGCAACCAGACATTCCCACTGTGTTCTGTTCATTCTCAACGGCATTGATGCAAAATAATGGTTTGTCATTGATGCCTGGTCTGTGTGCAGGATCCTCTGGAGTTCCCGGCCCACGAGTTGAGGAAGTACTTCCGTATGGGTGACCACGTCAAGGTGATAGCAGGCCGCTACGAGGGCGACACCGGCCTCATCGTACGTGTGGAGGAGAACTTTGTCATCCTCTTCTCTGACCTCACCATGCACGAGGTAAGCAACGTCACATTATTGTACTCTGATATCAACTTGTTTGTTATAATGATGTTTTTGCATAATTCTCATGTAACTTCAGTGAACCATTATCGATGTTACGGGGGTGTGTGTGCTCTACAGTTGAAGGTCCTGCCCAGGGACTTGCAGCTGTGCTCTGAGACGGCATCAGGGGTAGATGCCGGGGGCCAACACGAGTGGGGGGAGTTGGTCCAACTGGACCCCCAGACCGTGGGAGTTATTGTCAGGCTGGAGAGGGAGACATTCCAGGTTGTTACCCTTAATCTTCCAGAAATAATCAGGTTCAGATCTAGGCAAATTACTTTATAAGCGATTGGATATGTGGGCTTAGAGTTGTGCCTGCTGGAAAGATGTTTTGTCCCATTTCATCTGTTCTTGGAATGGGTACTTGTGTGATATTGCGCAATTTTAAAATTGGTTCCTTGTGTAACGTATATTAAATTGTGACAGATGAGCCTAAATCCCTGAGAATCCCTATAGGGCTCACACATGTATTCCTCCTCTTCTCCCCAGGTCCTCAACATGCATGGCAAGGTGCTGACAGTGCGTCACCAGGCAGTGAATCGACGGAAAGACAACCGCTTTGCCGTGGCACTGGACTCTGAGCAGAACAATATCCACGTCAAAGACATCGTCAAGGTCATCGACGGGCCACACTCGGTAAGACTCACGACCACAGTTCTGCTTTCTGTAGGTCTAAACTCATAGAAAATGTATTTCTCAACTCTAGCTATAGTAGGGCCCTATAAAATCGATGCGGAAGAACGCGGACGGAATCACGGAATCCAGACATTAACGCGTAATTCAACAATATTTCAAAATGTATATGTTGGTAGGAAATCAAATAAACATATTGAACTTATTAGAACACTTTATTAATTTGCCTAAGATTATCATAATACATTAACAAAATGCATCAATGATTCTTACTTTCTGAAGAGTCAACACAGAATTGCCTCGATCTGTGAGTGTGTTTGTCTACAGCACCACTTTGTGTAGCCGTTAGCGATGATGCTAATGAGAACCGGGTTCTGGTAGATGGAAAAGATTTCCAAAAAACCTTAATTAAATGTTAACTACAAAGTAGTCTGTCTACCTGGCAGAATAATCCTAATTATTTGCATCATTCTAGTGGCGAGTTGTTTAGCAAAGTCTGCAATCACACGTGCGCTAAAGAAACACTGCTAACCAAAAGTCTTTTGTAGTTGCACACTTGAGGTAAAGAGCATCTGTACCCAAAAATGAAAATTCCTTAGATTTTCCCCAGATGTTAAATGTGGTTTCCTGATGTCGTTTAAGCCTTGTTGTGGACTTAGTGCGAGGATCTGAACTGGAAAATGTCATTTGGGGGGAACCTAAACGGAATTAAGCAAAACATGTCATATTTTCTAGGGCTCTACTATTGGCCTCATCTAAGTTTGGCTACTGTACTTTAAAAGCCTGTTTCTTCCCTCATTTACAAATTTGTAGCAGTTGGCTTGAAGAGCCTTTTCATGCTCAAAATGGGACTGTATGTTGAGTTTTAGGCCATATCGCCCCATCTCGAGCTGTTTTTCTATTTGCAAGAGGTACGATTAGCATGAATAGATTGTTAGCATATAAGTGGTGTGTGGTTTGTTTGCCAGGGGCGTGAGGGGGAGATCCGCCACATTTTCCGAGGCTTTGCCTTCTTGCACTGCAAGAAGCTGGTGGAGAACGGGGGCATGTTTGTCTGCAAGACACGCCACGTGGTGCTGGCCGGGGGCTCCAAGGTCAGTCTCCCACTCGCTTTCACCGCATCACCACTTTTACATCACGTTTCAAGTCTTCCATCTACTCTTAAACTTCTCCAGTGGGACCCATCAGAGGTGTTGTTGACATCTGATTCTTCCATTCTTTGGCTATAGCCCCGAGATGTCACCAACTTCACTGTGGGAGGCTTCGCCCCTATGAGTCCACGCATCAGCAGCCCTATGCATCCAGGTGGTGGTGGTGAGTAGAGTACAGCCATCATACAGTCATCATAAACTGTTTATTGCACAGCTGTTGTTCATTTGTTGATATTAGGGAACGGACTCTTAGTGCAGGATACAACAGTAAACTACTATCAGGCCAGAAGTCTTAAACAACCCCTGTCCTCTCCTTCAGGCCAGCAGCAGAGGGGCGGTGGAGGTGGAGGACAGATGGGGCGTGGCCGGGGCAGGAGGGACAACGACCTGATTGGACAGACCGTCCGCATCTCCCAGGGACCATACAAGGGTAATGTTGCGTTCATAACATCTCGTAAATTAGTAAATATCAGCTTACAACTGGGAAAAATCTGCTTGAACACCTCTTCTGGTAATTACTAGTGGGAAACACATTTATCATCTCTGAGCTCCGACTTCTCCCACATGCTGAAATCTGACATCCCATACTATTGAAATGATCTCAGTAACAGCATTTTCGGCAGCAAAAGCAACAGAAAAATATTATTTTATAATAAATGTAAAAAACATTTTAATAAACAATAGATATTTCTAACAATATAATTTGTTTGAGAGCCTGATACGTGTACTTTCAGTTTGTGGTTGACGCAGCTTGTTTGCCATTAGCCAATCTGAGTTCTCAATGCTTTCAAAGCATGTGAATACACACTAGTTTCTCATAGTTTAGGTCACATGGGAACCAGACAGCGTTGTCTTCTGCCATAGAATGAACAATAGGCACGTTTTGCAGAAGATGCTGTTGCACCATGGGTGTTTGAGTTCCAACACTTAATCCTTCTTATTCACATTGGGGTATCTTTTGGCTTAACTGTTGCCATTATTTCCCAGGGTATATTGGAGTGGTGAAGGACGCCACAGAGTCGACAGCCAGAGTGGAACTGCACTCGACATGCCAGACCATCTCTGTGGACCGACAGCGTCTCACCACAATGTTTGTTCACATCACAGATATATTACAGTGATATATTGTGAATTCAGTTTTATATTAATGCAGTATTTCACCTTCTGAGTGTTATTGAGTGTTGACATGTTTTTGTTACATTCAGGGGAGCCAAGAGGCATGGAGGAATGACTTCCACCCACGGACGCACCCCCATGTACGGTTCCCAGACCCCCATGTACGGGACAGGCTCCCGTACCCCTATGTACGGCTCTCAGACCCCCTTACACGATGGTGAGACGCAAACCCCCACCAAGGGAATACCTCCGTCAGAATATATACCCCCATGACCTGCAGTAGAGCTTGTTCTCATTGTGGTGATTCTTGTTCCCCACAGGGAGCCGTACTCCTCACTACGGCTCGCAGACGCCGCTGCATGATGGGAGCAGGACGCCGGGGCAGAGCGGAGCGTGGGACCCCAACAACCCCAACACACCGTCCAGGTAGGCTACACGTCCTGGCAGCCTGGAGGCCCCGCTTGTGTTGTATAGGGCTCTCTCTGTCATGTCAAAGCAAAGTGTCTTTGTCATATGCCAACCATATGGGTAGTGTACACAAGTACAATGAAAATAGAGTTCTTGCCAGCTCTCCTCTCAACAATGTTTAAGCTACAGAAAAATATTAAATGAAAGATTAGTAGAAAAAATAAATCTATGGTTGATAAGGGTTTGTTGGTCTTGGTCTTTTGTGTCAAAGTTGAGTACAGCTTTTGTCTGTACTTACTACAGATCCTGAGAAGATGTTTCCCTAATAGGATGATTTTTTGGAAGCAGTCTTTAACCTGTTCCTCTGGTTTCAGGGCGGATGACGACTATGAGTTTGGTTATGATGACGAGCCCTCCCCGTCCCCTCAAGGCTACGGGGGCACGCCTAACCCCCAGACCCCCGGCTACCCAGAGGTGCCGTCACCCCAGGTCAACCCCCAGTACAACCCCCAGACACCAGGCACCCCAGCCATGTGAGACACACACACACACAATATTTTTGGTTGTTTCCTGTCGTCTTCAATGTCTCTAGGCCCCTTTTACAGTGGCGATCAACTGCTCAATGTGGATTTGATTTTCTCTGTCCTAGCCAAGTCCACTGTGTGTGTGTTCCTCAGGTACAACACAGAACAGTACTCGCCGTACGCTGCCCCCTCCCCACAGGGCTCGTACCAGCCCAGCCCCAGTCCTCAGAGTTACCATCAGGTGGCACCCAGCCCAGTGGGCTACCAGAACACACACTCACCAGCCAGCTACCACCCCACCCCCTCACCCATGGCATATCAGGTAAGACCCACCACGCTTGACATTAGCTTTTTAGCCACTTAGTAGGATTTTTAATTTTTTTTTTCTTAACACCATTTCTACGTCACTGTATGATACAAGGAACCATTTTACAAAATAAAATGAATGTATCAGACAAATGTATTCAAGCCTGTCTCAAAATACAACACTGCCCCTTCAAGGCTCCCCTGGAGGATGGTGGGCCACGCCTGGTAGCCTATGAAAATATTGGAACACAACAATCACAACCAAATACATTTTATGTCTTTATAAAATAATTCCTTCTAGTGCTTGAGATTAAGGGCATCGTCCCTGGGACGAGAAAACGTGACAAATCCAAAATTCATATAACCATTTTTTTAAAGCAAAAGGCTGCTGCAACCGATCAAACCGTTTAGCTTAAAATGTTGATAGAAATGTTGTTGGCTGTAGGCTACACATGAATATTCCAAAGTGCAATTGGTGTGAAAACACCGTTCTCAAAAGCACACCGCACTCGCAAGCGTTTTCACGTGACAGAGAATATCCATTAGAAATGAAGAGGGGGGGATCTAAAGGTGCAGCAACTAGCATGGGTTACTAATATGACCAGGATTGTGCCTTTTGGCTGCTTGACAATAACATAAGTTAAATTGGAAAACAATGGAACATAGGACTAAGCTTCTTTGAAACAAGTTAAGACATGCTTCATCAAATGACATTAAACTTCCAGGTTTTAAACAATTAAGTTTATTGTTAAATAGTTTTTAAAATGTTGACCGCATTGCTCAGCTTCAAGTTGGGTGATGTGCGGTGTGCAAAAAGCACTGTCCTTCACTCTCCGGTCTTGTGATGACTAGATCCGAACAAACCATGCCCGTCAACAGAATCAAGCCTTTAGGTGTTCATTTTTATTATCCTTCGTTATATTTGTCAAACATGACTGGTGTTTAGCCTATATTTATCTAATTAGAAGTGTCATTAAAGTTTGGCAAAAATGTTTGCCACCTCCCTCGTGTCAGCATCGGTTTGGACATGAAGCTGTAGCCAATCTGCATATCACCTACACTTTGGATATGTAAGCCTTTTTCTTTATTTATGTACAGTACTTGTCAAAAGTTTGGACACACGTACTCATTCAAGGGATTTTCTTTATTATTTACTATTTTCTACATTGTAGAATAATAGTGAAGACATCAAAACTATTTAATAACACATATGGAATCATGTAACCAAAAAAGTGTTAAAACATATCAAAATGAGGCCTCCCGGGTGGCGCAGTGGTTAAGGGCTGTGCCACCAGAGACTGGGTTCGCGCCCAGGCTCTGTCGTAACCGTCCGCGACCGGGAGGTCCGTGGGGCGACGCACAATTGGCCTAGCGTCGTCCGGGTTAGGGAGGGTTTCGCCAGTATGGATATCCTTGTCTCATTACGCACGTGTCACTCCTGTGTCTGACCGGGCGCAGTGCACGCTAACCAAGGTTGCCAGGTGCACAGTGTTTCCTCAGACACATTGGTGCGGCTGGCTTCCGGGTTGGATGCGTGCTGTGTTAAGAAGCAGTGCGGGTTGGTTGGGTTGTGTATCGGAGTACGCATGACTTTCGACCTTCGTCTCTCCCGAGCCCGTACGGGAGTTGTAGCGATGGGACAAGATAGTAGCTACTAACAATTGGATACCACGAAATTGGGGAGAAAAGGGGGGTAAAATTTAAAATACAATAAAAATATATATATTTTTTAAAACATCAAAGTAGCCACCCTTTGCCAAATAAGGTAAAATACTACCACTCCTACCTTGTCACAATACAACTAATTGGCTCAAACGCATTAAGGAGGAAGGAAATTCCACAAATGGACTTTTAAGAAGGCACACCTGTTAATTGAAATGCATTCCAGTTGACTACCTCATGAAGGTGGTTGAGAGAATGCCAAGAGTGTGCAAAGCTGTCAAGGCAAAGGGTGACTACTTTTTTGGTTACTATATGATTCCATATGTGTTATTTCATAGTTTTGATGTCTTCACTGTTATTTTACAATGTAGAAAATAGTAAAAAATTAAGAAAAACCCTGGAATAAGTAGGTGTGTCCAAACTTCTGACTGGTACTGTAGATGAAAAATAGATTTGAATATTATTCCATTGTTGGCTTCTCTGATCAAATTGTGATTGGAGTAATTGTTTGAAATAGTTTTTGTCAATTTGGACAACTTAAATCTACAGAGTTTACAAAATATCCGTGACGGACGAATATCTCTTTCCGTGACGGACTGACCAGGTGAAATAATTGATCCCTTAATTGATGTCACTTGTTAAATCTACTCCAAACAGTGTAGATGAAGGGGAGGAGATGGGGTAAAGAATGATTTGAAGCCTTGAGACAATTGAGATATGGATTGTGTATGTATGCCATTCAGAGGGTGAATGGGCAAGACAAAAAAAAAACGTATGTGCCTTTTGAATGGGGTATGGTAGTAGGTGCCAGGCACAGCGGTTTATGTCAAGAACTACAACACAGTTTCCTGTGTATCAAGAATAGTGCACCACCCAAAGGACATCCAGCCAACTAGACACAACTGTGGGAAGCCTTGGAGTCAACATGGGCCAGCATCCCTGTGGAACACTTATGACACCTTGTATAGTGCATGCCATGACGAATTTAGGCTAAGGGGGTATATTCTTCTTGTCCAACCGCTGGGTAAGAGTTAATGTCGAGCCCTGCCACACACGTCATATTTCCCAGACATCTGTCTCTAGTATTTATTTCTCTTTAAGGTTGATGCAATATGCGGTTGTAGCATTCAGTGTGTTGACATTGTGTGTGCTCACTCTTTCCCGCTAAGACTTTGTTTATAAAATGTAATGTCTTGCCAGGGGAAATGTATTTTAAGATCAAACGCGTTTTAAATGCTGATCTGTATCCAGTTTCCCAAAAGGCTAATAAATTCCCTAGAACTGTTGTTAATTACTAACAGCCTCCACTATTCTTGTGGTCCAGATGCGTTCTTTCCCTTCTGTGTCACTTTATACTTAGTTCTCTGCTAAACATATAATCAAGATTTATCCGTCTCTGACTGCTGAGAACTTCACAATGAAGTTCACTATAAATACAACGGTGCCACAATGAAGTTCACTATAAATACAACGGTGCCAATGTCTTTGCAATTGATTCAAACAAGTGTAGGCTAAGTTGAACTGGGATGTCTGCATTAAAAGATGAATACAGTAGGCTACATAGGCTTATATATTGAAATCAATTTCATGTTCAATCAAGTTCTGTTGCTAATTTTTAAATACTGCCTATGTCTGTAATTATTGTCTTAATATATATGATATACCCGTTCCAAGTGGGTCAGAAGTTTATATACACTAGTATTTGGTAGCATTGCCTTTAAATTGTTTAACTTGGGTCAAACGTTTCGGGTAGCCTTCCACCAGCTTCCCACAATAAGTTGGGTGAATTTTGGCCCATTCCTCCTGACAGAGCTGGTGTAACAGAGTCAAGTTTGTAGGCCTCCTTGCTTACACATGCTTTTTCAGTCCTGCCCACAAATGTCTATAGGATTGAGGTCAGGGCTTTGTGATGGCCACAAATTGACTTTGTTGTCCTTAAGCCATTTTGCCACCACTTTGGAAGTATGCTTGGGGTCATTGTCCATTTGGAAGACCCATTTTCGACCAAGCTTTAACTTCCTGACTAATGTCTTGAGATGTTGCTTGAATATATCCACATCATTTTCCTGCCTCATGATGCCATCTATTTTGTGAAATGCACCAGTCCCTCCTGCAGCAAAGCACCCCCACAATATGATGGTGCCACCCCTGTGCTTCACGGTTGGGATGGTGTTCTTCAGCTTGCAAGCCTCCCCCTTTATCCTCCAAACCTAGGGATGGTCATTATGGCCAAACAGTTATATTTTTGTTTCATCAGATCAGAAGACATTTCTCAAAAAAGTACGATCTTTGTCCCCTTGTGCAGTTGCAAACCGTACACTGGCTTTTTTATGGCGGTTTTGTGGCTTCTTCCTTGCTGAGCGGCCTTTCAGGTTATGTTGATATATATGACTCGTTTTACTGTGGATGTAGATACTTTTGTACTTGTTTCCTCCAGCATCTTCACAAGGTCCTTTGCTGTTGTTCTGGGATTGATTTGCACTTTTCGCACCAAAGTACATTCATCTCTAGGAGAAGGAACGTGTCTCCTTCCTGAGCGGTATGACGGCTGCGTGGTCCCATGGTGTTTATACTTGCGTACTATTGTTTGTACAGATGAATGTGGTACCTTCAGGCATTTGGAAATTGCTCCCAATGATGAACCAGACTTGTGGAGGTCTACAATTGTTTTCCTGAGGTCTTGGTTGATTTCTTTTGATTTTCCCATGATGTCAAGCACTGAATTTGAAGGTAGGCCTTGAAATGCATCCATAGGTACACCTCCAATTAACTCAAATGATGTCAATTAGCCCATCAGAAGCTTCTAAAGCCATGACATATTCTGGAGTTTTTCAAGCTGTTTAAAGGCACAGTCAACTTTGTGTATATAAACTTCTGACCCACTTGAATTGTGATACAATTTTTGGAAAGAATTGCTTGTCATGCACCAAGTAGATGTCCTTACCGAATTGCCAAAACTATAGTTTAACAAGAAATTTGTGGAGTGGTTGAAAAACGAGTTTTAATGACTCTAACCTAAGTGTATGTAAACTTACGACTTCAACTATATGTGTGTGTGTGTGTGTGTGTATATATATATATAGATATTATATATATATATATCTCAGCTATAGTTTTTAATTTTTTTCCTTTAAGGTGTCTAAGTAAGATTTGAAAAGAGAACTGATCAGAGAGCAGCCTTTTATTTGATCCCATCAGTATAGACACATGCTCCAACAACTATGCAAACGTTCTCTCTGCGTGGTGTTTTGAAAAATGAGCGGCTGCTGTAGGAACGATGCGTCGGGTAAAACACTCTTAAGCCTAAGTTCCATCGCAAGAATCCCGGCTTTGATCTTTGTCTCCTACTGTCGACCCAGGCGAGTCCGAGCCCCAGCCCGGTAGGCTACAGCCCCATGACCCCTGGCGCCCCCTCCCCGGGCGGCTACAATCCCCACACCCCCGGCTCCAACATCGACCAGACCTCTTGCGACTGGGTCACCACCGACATCCTGGTGCGCGTTAAAGACACCTTCCTGGACAGCCAGGTGGTTAACCAGACAGGCATCATTCGCAGTGTCACGGTGAGTAGCAAAGATCACACCACCTCTCCACGTTGTTATTATTATATTATATATTGTTATTATAGTATAAACACATAGGAGAACGGTTAAATTAGACCCCACCCCCCCAGGTTAGACATATAGGGGATCTCATGTCTCATTCGAGGGGGGCTGAGCCCCCCTTTACCCGTCTTAACCATGTGTTACGTTGACGAGTTTGTTCAAACACAACACGAATGCTCTGAATCATGTACTCCATCGTTGACCTGATGCATCTTCTCCTTCCTCAGGGTGGCATGTGCTCAGTCTTCCTCCAGGACACAGAGAAGGTGGTGAGCATCTCCAGTGAACACCTGGAGCCTGTCACCCCAACTAAGAACAACAAGGTAAGGCTTCTTCTCAAAACAACACCCCTTTTGAGCTCACAGGGGTCTGGGGAAACTGGGCAGTGCATAGATGCATGGTTCTTTGGGTTCATAAGGCCCTGGCTGCTCATGGTGTGTTGTCTGTGGTGCTTCTATCCAGGTGAAGGTGATTCTAGGGGAGGACCGCGAAGCCACGGGGATCCTACTGAGTATCGATGGGGACGACGGCATCGTAAGGATGGAGCTGGATGACCAGCTGAAGATTCTCAACCTCCGCTTCCTTGGCAAGCTGGAGCTCTGAGCCATCACACCCCAACCTCACACCCTCACTGCAAAGCAGCGTCACTCAAAACAAGCAGAATATGTGCCCCTATGTTCACTATCAAAGATTAAAGTGAGAAATGTTTTTTCATTTAGTCAAATGTGTGGTCTTAGTGAAATCCCATTGGTTTTTAGTGCTCTGTGATTGTCATTTTTTGTCTATTGCTTTACATTTTTGGTTTAGAAACTACCTTTTGGGTGTCAATAAATGTGAACTGTTTCAATGTGTGGTGTCTTTAAAAACATTGCGTTTCGTATATAGGTAACAATCAGGTACTTTAAAATATGCTTAAAGGGTTTTGTCTTTTTTTTATCTCCACAAGCATGCAGAAGAAAAATACTGAAAGAACATAGTGGCTATATACTAAATGAGTGCCTTAATGTAATCTACCTCAAAAATGTAAGCCCTGCAATTCAACAACTTGCTTATCGTTAGGTTAAGCCAGCAGGCATGGCATGGCAACCCAGTCTGTGGTGAGGGCAGACGTAACACTAGTCACAGGGCTGGTGTGGGCGGTCGTGTTTTATAGGGAAGTAGAAGATGTGGGAGTCATGAGGACAGGGGTGCCAGAGCTGGGTAGGTTGAGGTTCAGTTCCCTGGTCCTCTTCGTGAAGACATCCAAGGGTGAGGTTTTGAGACAGAGGGATCTTCACCTGGACCAACACTTCTCGTCCCTGAGGGAAGTAATGGTTTATTCCGTTTACACAGCCACAAATAAACAATGTTTCTCTACAACCAATTTATTTGAAGCATCAACGCTATTGCCGAATTACACCAAAGGCAAACACAACACTCAAGTGGTGATCATGTATGGTTTGGTACAGTACTACGGTGATGCTTCAGCTTGTTCACAGATTTGTTTGTGCTCATGCCTATTTCATTGCTGACCTTGTCAGGCCAAACAGTTTGGAATGTTGGCACAGACAGACTGGCCCTCAGACTAGGGATGCTTACCTTTTCATTTATACACTGAATCTGGACACCGGGGTCATCTCCAATGACTGGGGCCAGTGCATGTTTGACTTCATCGCTCTGAACAGATGGCAGAACAATGCAGTAGTAGACTTATTCAGCTGGAATTCCTCAAGTTTCATTCTACTTCCTCATGAAAACGTTTTCTGTTAAAAGGTAATTGCTTTTTTTTGGTCATAAATAGGAATCGTTTGCCATGTTCTCAGGGTTTCTCTTTTCTAATGTTTCAGATCTCAACCAAACAAGTTCACTTAAGTGGTTATATATTATAAGGCACCTACTGAAACCCATGCTGCAAAAATACAAGATTATTGAATTACAATGTGTATAGTCTTCATATCCTTATTTGGATGCAGTGTCTGTACATCCAAATAAGGGTACAGGAAAATCATAGTTTAATTTCTGTAAACCTTAATGCCAATAGCTGTATTTTAATCCTTCCCCAAGGTGATGGGTATTACCTACCTGATAAGACTGGTTACAGGAGGGCTTGATGCCTGCATCCTCTAAGGCTCTGAACAATGGGTGGAGAACAGGTAGCTCAGCCAGAATAAAAATGCAAGCTATCAACACAGGTTTGACGATGTGTAATGGTGAAACAGGCAGGTTAGATATGTGAATGTGATCAGTGGGGCTGACCGGTCAATATCGAAGCGCTCGCGTAGTTTCAGACATATTTGGAAGTAAAGCAAAGGAGAGTTCATGCCCTCCACACAAGCAGCACAGGAACCATGTTTGATCCATTCATCTTTCCTGTTGGAGAAACACATGCACACTCAGTGACACGCTCTATTATGTACCTGTAACACATAACCAACATTCTGTTAACCGGAATACAGTAGTAACTAATATTCTGTGGCGACCTCTGACTATTTCCATTCAATCTAACGGAGAAAATAATGCTAAATTGTATAACAGACGGTGGACAGGTAATATTAAAAGCTGAAGAATCACATTTGTAAGAAGACCTCAACTGGGTTGGGGTCAATTAGAATTAAAGCCAGTCGATTCAATCGTTTAAAAAAGGGCATATATTTTTAACGACTTCTCCATGACCCGAAAGGAGAAGCTATTTAGGTGATACATTGACCCACGTACTGCCTCTTACCAGAAGAGAAAACTGGAGTGGGTCTTGAGTAGGGATGGCCAAAGTTGAGAGAGTTCAGGGTCCAGCTCCTGAAAGAAAGAGGGATCTCTGCTGAACACATGGATTCTACATTTTCCTTCGATGGTGACTGTAACCGGAGATGAGTTTTACCTTGAGGTCAGAGTGAAATATTGGCCAACAGCGGCAACATGTATGAGCTTTCAAAGGCCTAGGTAAAAAAAAAAAAAAGTATAATTAAATGCTGATATGAATTGGCATTCTCATTCAGTTTATTAAGATCAGTCAAAATGTTTGATTTTGATGGGGAATAACAAATCAGTTGATATATATAATTAATTTTAATGTGCCAGTCACACATTTACCCTTTAAGATTAAATAAATAAATAATAATACCACAGTCCATGGATGGTCCAGTTCTGGATGTTTG
This sequence comes from Oncorhynchus keta, assembly GCF_023373465.1. Taxonomy (NCBI): domain Eukaryota; kingdom Metazoa; phylum Chordata; class Actinopteri; order Salmoniformes; family Salmonidae; genus Oncorhynchus; species Oncorhynchus keta. The sequence continues at coordinate 9,614,286 of NC_068438.1, read as the reverse complement.
GAGGTATTCTGCATTGAGATGAATTCTTTAGACCCTGTGCAGAGTTAGATTGAGTTAGAATAACAGGAATGGGTGATGTGCTATGGAGAAGTGGTTAAACTCACCAAACAAAAGCTCCCAGGCCACTGCAGAGTCAACTTCAAACACTGCCATGTACAGAACCTGGGAGAGATGGAATGATTCTGTATCCTAATGCCCAAGACTATTTAATATTTCAACATAACAATAAGTCACACTCAAGTATACTTGTTCAAAAAGATAATAGTCAAAAATCGACTTGCAATATAAAAGCAGTTTTAAATTGAAAAGTCTACAGTACACCATTGGATTGGAGTATTTACAATGCAAGATCCTTATCTTACTTTTCCGGAGGGCCTGCTGTCCAGTGGTCAGACTCCAGGGTGAGGGTAAGGACAGTGAGCAAGGCCATCATGAGCAGCCCTGACATATTTACTCTATTCTAGGAGTGAGTGACATAGAACATATGTTGACTACAAGTGTTTGTGGGAAAAAGTCTGAAATATGTTGCTCTCGTAAACATTCAAGAAACCGCAAATGTGTAGATTCATAGAAACGTCGTTGTAAATGACGCGCCAAAAACTTGTGTTCGACACCAGTTGAGCGTCGAAGAGGCATCGTACAATTCACATGGGCATTCCTTACTGTCGAGTCTACACTTTGCTACTTCTTATCTTCGTTATCTAACTACAAACAAGGACAGCTAGAGACATACATGTATGCCTATAAACATCACATTTACAAAAACCCTATAGTACAACTATAACAACTATGAGACTTTAATACATCTGTTATGAGACTTACCAGAGACAGTGATCATGTGCGACTGATCTATACTGACAGTTCTCTGCAAATGTGGGGGGGAAAGAAGCTAAACCAGGTGTTTGTCTGTTTTCATGATCACAGCTGGGGAGAGGTGAGACAACATACTCAGTTCCCCTTTCTGAGGACCTCAACCCAGAAATTAAACCAATACTGTCTGGCTTTGAGACTTTTAAATAATATTAATCAAATAAAATAAAATTTTATTTGTCACATACACATGGTTAGCAGATGTTAATGCGAGTGTAGCGAAATGCTTGTGCTTCAAGTTCCGACAATGCAGTAATAACCAACAAGTAATCTAGCTAACAATTCCAAAACTACTACCTTATAGACACAAGTGTAAGGGGATAAGAATATGTACATAAAGATATATGAGTGAGTGATGGTACAGAGCGGCATAGGCAAGATACAGTAGATGGTATTGAGTGCAGTATATACATATGAGATGAGTATGTAAACAAAGTGGCATAGTTAAAGTGGCTAGTGATACATGTATTACATAAAGATGCAGTAGATGATATAGAGTACAGTATATACATATACATATACATATGAGATGAATAATGTAGGGTATGTAAACATTATATTAGGTAGCATTGTTTAAAGTGGCTAGTGATATATTTTACATAATTTCCCATCAATTCCCATTATTAAAGTGGCTGGAGTTGTCAGTGTGTTGGCAGCAGCCACTCAATGTTAGTGGTGGCTGTTTAACAGTCTGATGGCCTTGAGATAGAAGCTGTTTTTCAGTCTCTCGGTTCCAGCTTTGATGCACCTGTACTGACCTCGCCTTCTGGATGATAGCGGGGTGAACAGGCAGTGGTTCGGGTGGTTGTTGTCCTTGATGATCTTTATGGCCTTCCTGTGACATCAGGTGGTGTAGGTGTCCTGGAGGGCAGGTAGTTTGCCCCCGGTGATGCGTTGTGCAGACCTCACTACCCTCTGGAGAGCCTTACGGTTGTGGGCGGAGCAGTTGCCGTACCAGGCGGTGATACAGCCCGACAGGATGCTCTCGATTGTGCATCTGTAGAAGTTAGTGAGTGCTTTTGGTGACAAGCTGAATTTCTTCAGCCTCCTGAGGTTGAAGAAGCGCTGCTGCGCCTTCTTCACGATTTCTGTCTGTGTGAGTGGACCAATTCAGTTTGTCTGTGATGTGTACGCAGAGGAACTTAAAACTTACTACCCTCTCCACTACTGTCCCATCAATGTGGATAGGGGGGTGTTCCCTCTGCTGTTTCCTGAAGTCCACAATCATCTCCTTAGTTTTGTTGACGCTGAGTGTGAGGTTATTTTCCCGACACCACACTCCGAGGGCCCTCACCTCCTCCCTGTAGGCCGTCTCATCGCTGTTGGTAATCAAGCCTACCACTGTTGTGTCGTCTGCAAACTTGATGATTGAGTTGGAGGCGTGCGTGGCCACGCAGTCGTGGGTGAACAGGGAGTACAGGAGAGGGCTCAGAACACACCCTTGTGGGGACCCAGTGTTGAGGATCAGCGGGGTGGAAATGTTGTTGCCTACCCTCACCACCTGGGGGCGGCCCGTCAGGAAGTCCAGTACCCAGTTGCACAGGGCGGGGTCGAGACCCAGGGTCTTGTGCTTGATGACGAGCTTGGAGGGCACTATGGTGTTAAATGCTGAGCTGTAGTCGATGAACAGCATTCTCACATAGGTATTCCTCTTGTCCAGATGGGTTAGGGCAGTGTGCAGTGTGGTTGAGATTGCATCGTCTGTGGACCTATTTGGGCGGTAAGCAAATTGGAGTGGGTCTAGGGTGTCAGGTAGGGTGGAGGTGATATGGTCCTTGACTAGTCTCTCAAAGCACTTCATGATGACGGAAGTGAGTGCTACGGGGCGGTAGTCGTTTAGCTCAGTTACCTTAGCTTTCTTAGGAACAGGAACAATGGTGGCCCTCTTGAAGCATGTGGGAACTGCAGACTGGGATAGGGATTCAAATCAAATCAAATTTTATTTGTCACATACACATGGTTAGCAGATGTTAATGCGAGTGTAGCGAAATGCTTGTGCTTCTAGTTCCGACAATGCAGTGATAACCAACAAGTAATCTAACTAACAATTCCAAAACTACTGTCTTATACACAGTGTAAGGGGATAAAGAATATGTACATAAGGATATATGAATGAGTGATGGTACAGAGCAGCATACAGTAGATGGTATCGAGTACAGTATATACATATGAGATGAGTATGTAGACAAAGTAAACAAAGTGGCATAGTTAAAGTGGCTAGTGATACATGTATTACATAAGGATGCAGTCGATGATGTAGAGTACAGTATATACGTATGCATATGAGATGAATAATGTAGGGTAAGTAACATTATATAAGGTAGCATTGTTTAAAGTGGCTAGTGATATATTTACATCATTTCCCATCAATTCCCATTATTAAAGTGGCTGGAGTTGGGTCAGTGTCAATGACAGTGTGTTGGCAGCAGCCACTCAATGTTAGTGGTGGCTGTTTAACAGTCTGATGGCCTTGAGATAGAAGCTGTTTTTCAGTCTCTCGGTCCCAGCTTTGATGCACCTGTACTGACCTCGCCTTCTGGATGATAGCGGGGTGAACAGGCAGTGGTTCGGGTGGTTGATGTCCTTGATGATCTTTATGGCCTTCCTGTAACATCGGGTGGTGTAGGTGTCCTGGAGGGCAGGTAGTTTGCCCCCGGTGATAGGTTGTGCAGACCTCACTACCCTCTGGAGAGCCTTACGGTTGAGGGCGGAGCAGTTGCCGTACCAGGCGGTGATACAGCCCGCCAGGATGCTCTCGATTGTGCATCTGTAGAAGTTTGTGAGTGCTTTTGGTGACAAGCTGAATTTCTTCAGCCTCCTGAGGTTGAAGAGGCGCTGCTGCGCCTTCTTCACGACGCTGTCAGTGTGAGTGGAGCAATTCAGTTTGTCTGTGATGTGTATGCCGAGGAACTTAAAACTTGCTACCCTCTCCACTACTGTTCCATCGATGTGGATAGGGGTGTTCCCTCTGCTGTTTCCTGAAGTCCACAATCATCTCCTTAGTTTTGTTGACGTTGAGTGTGAGGTTATTTTCCTGACACCACACTCCGAGGGCCCTCACCTCCTCCCTGTAGGCCGTCTCGTCGTTGTTGGTAATCAAGCCTACCACTGTTGTGTCGTCCGCAAACTTGATGATTGAGTTGGAGGCGAGCGTGGCCACGCAGTCGTGTGTGAACAGGGAGTACAGGAGAGGGCTCAGAACGCACCCTTGTGGGGCCCCCGTGTTGAGGATCAGCGGGGAGGAGATGTTGTTGCCTACCCTCACCACCTGGGGGCGGCCCGTCAGGAAGTCCAGTACCCAGTTGCACAGGGCGGGGTCGAGACCCAGGGTCTCGAGCGTGATGACGAGCTTGGAGGGTACTATGGTGTTGAATGCCGAGCTGTAGTCGATGAACAGCATTCTCACATAGGTATTCCTCTTGTCCAGGTGGGTTAGGGCAGTGTGCAGTGTGGTTGAGATTGCATCGTCTGTGGACCTATTTGGGCGGTAAGCAAATTGGAGTGGGTCTAGGGTGTCAGGTAGGGTGGAGGTGATATGGTCCTTGACTAGTCTCTCAAAGCACTTCATGATGACGGAAGTGAGTGCTACGGGCGGTAGTCGTTTAGCTCAGTTACCTTAGCTTTCTTGGGAACAGGAACAATGGTGGCCCTCTTGAAGCATGTGGGAACAGCAGACTGGTATAGGGATTGATTGAATATGTCCGTAAACACACCGGCCAGCTGGTCTGCGCATGCTCTGAGGGCGCGGCTGGGGATGCCGTCTGGGCCTGCAGCCTTGCGAGGGTTAACACGTTTAAATGTCTTACTCACCTCGGCTGCAGTGAAGGAGAGACCGCATGTTTTCGTTGCAGGCCGTGTCAGTGGCACTGTATTGTCCTCAAAGCGGGCAAAAAGTTATTTAGTCTGCCTGGGAGCAAGACATCCTGGTCCGTGACTGGGCTGGGTTTCTTCTTGTAGTCCGTGATTGACTGTAGACCCTGCCACATGCCTCTTGTGTCTGAGCCATTGAATTGAGATTCCACTTTGTCTCTGTACTGACGCTTAGCTTGTTTAATAGCCTTGCGGAGGAAATAGCTGCATTGTTTATATTCGGACATGTTACCAGACACCTTGCCCTGATTAAAAGCAGTGGTTCGCACTTTCAGTTTCACGCGAATGTTTTTATCGTTGCTATGGGAACGACATCTTCGACGCACGTTCTAATGAACTCGCACACCGAATCAGCGTATTCGTCAATATTTTTATCTGACGCAATACGAAACATGTCCCAGTCCACGTGATGGAAGCAGTGGACAGACCTCAGCTTGGTCTGATTAGCGTTGGACAGACCTCAGCGTGGGAGCCTCTTGTTTTAGTTTCTGCCTGTAGGCAGGGATCAGCAAAATGGAGTCGTGGTCATTATATGCGTCGCAGAAGTTAGAGTAACAATGATCCAAGGTTTTACCACCCCTGGTTGCGCAATCGATATGCTGATAAAATTTAGGGAGTCTTGTTTTCAGATTAGCTTTGTTAAAATCCCCAGCTACAATGAATGCAGCCTCCGGATAAATGGTTTCCAGTTTGCAAAGAGTTAAATAAAGTTCGTTCAGAGCCATCGATGTGTCTGCTTGGGGGGGGGATATATACGGCTGTGATTATAATCGAAGAGAATTCTCTTGGTAGATAATGCGGTCTACATTTGATTGTGAGGAATTCTAAATCAGGTGAACAGAAGGATTTGAGTTCCTGTATGTTTCCTTCATCACACCATGTCTCGTTAGTCATGAGGCATACGCCCCCGCCACTCTTCTTACCAGAAAGATGTTTGTTTCTGTCGGCGCGATGATTGAATATGATAATAAACATATCCCAGTCCACGTGATGGAAGCAGTCTTGGAGTGTGGAATCAGATTGGTCAGACCAGCGTTGAACAGACCTCAGCGCGGGAGCTTCTTGTTTTAGTTTCTGTCTGTAGGCAGGGATCAACATAAAAAAATCTGCAGTTTCCAGGTACAATCGTCATTTACAACATTATCAATGTCTACACTGTATTTCTGATCAATTTGATGTTATTTTAATAGACAAAAATGTTGCTTTTCTTTCAAAAACAAGGACATTTGCGAGTGACCCCAAACTGTTGAATGGTAGTGTAAGTATAAACTGTCAATGAGAAGCGCACATCTTCCATATAAAGAATTTCACTTAAATTCAAAATAAACATATTTATATTTAGCGTGTGAGGACAGAAATCAGTATGAACAACGGCAACCAAAGAAGTCATTTTAGACCTTGGGAGTGAAAGCTTGAGCACTTAGTTTGGCTCCTATTCAGAATTGCTGCAATACAGTATGTGACTGCACCCAGCAAGAGTACAAACTCCACCATGAATCACCTACTGGTAAAAAAACTATTTTTCCTAAATGTTCTGTCATCGGAATCATATAAAGATTCATAATATTATTAGTAGAACCTTGGATATTAATTGGAAAGGGAAGTACAGTTGGACTAACCTTTGTACCAACTTTTTTAATGTGGAGAGTAGAATGCAAAATTAGTTGTGCAATCTGTCTTCCTGATTACCTGTTGCTAAGTATTAGATGGAGTAAATAATTCCAGTATGCGTGGGGGATAAATTAGACGGGCCTTGGCCTCAATTAACCTGTTGCAGGCCTTGTCTCAGCTCCGGTGGTCGACTGATAGTGAGGCCAGCATATAAGGTGCTTTAGACAGTAAAACAAAATGGCTGGTCCCAGGAGATTCTGATGTCATTCTACAGAAATGTAAATAATTTAGATGATCTCTCTGTAAGGTCGTATTGGACTCATATTTTCATTCAGATTACATTTTTATTTAAAAACAACTTGGTCTTATTGTTCTTTTAAAATATCTAGTTTACAAGCTCCTACTGAGTGGTCATATCCTTTTAATTATATCCCTCTCACTTCTAGGTGAGGTGGAAAAATGCGATGGTATATTAGTCTTGTCTATTTCTATTGATTCACATTTCCTCTATCGGTCCTTTATGATTTCTCTAAGCAAACTGTGCCGTGTCCACATATAGCTTACACATACGTACAGGGTAGCCTAGTGGTTAGAGCGTTGGGCTCTTCAAGGGACAGAACCCAAGTCAACAGAAGTATACAAAATGGTCTTCAATGAAATGAGAAGGTTTTGCCTGTGATAGTAAAAAGTAGCAAGAGAATGTTTACGTGATACAAAGACCAATAGATTAAAAACTTGAAAAGAGATTACTTTCTTTCAGAACACAAGTCCCCAGTGATGAAATAGTCCTGTTGTAATGAATAAACACAATGGGTCAGACCAAGTGGTATGGGTATGGTTTGACCTCTATTTTCAACAGATTATCTATTTGACAATAATGTTTATATACCGCTATGCACTTGATAGGGTCATTTTATAGAACATCGATAAGTGGTCTGATTTCATATTTCATTAGGAGTGACAGATTATCTGCCAAAGGAAGTTGAATCTCTGCCTTTTTCACAGAGAAGGCTTTTGTGTTTTTCTTTTTTTGTATCTTAGAGGATGTTGATTTAATCCAGCATATTTGAGGTGACAACACAGCTGTCTTTGAAACTAGCATCACCTTGGATGGAAAGCATGTCGAAGATGCCAAAATGGTATATTCACTCAAAAAGTCTAAAACATACGGAAGAAGGTGATACTACACCAACAAGTATGTGTAATTCCCCCCTGCATGCTGTTCAAATGAAATACAAATGTGTAGTTCTATTTTTTGTGTATGCAAACCACTTGAACTTTATTTGGTACTCAAAATGTCAAAAACAGTTAGAGGTGGATATCTCCTCTCCTAACCAAGACTGTACACAATAGCAGATGTTGTCATGATGAAGACGGAGAGCAAAGTAAGAATAACCCAACGTTTCCCATAGCTATTTCCTCCTATAGGAAACAACAGGCTAGTATCACATCTCTTTAAAAGTGAAAGTAGAAAAGCAGGTGTGGAACCCCGAAGGTAAACACCACGCTGATATTCCCATCTAATCCAGATCATCCATTCTCTGCATAACTTCATATACTATTGTTATGTTATTATCAAAAGATTTAATCTACTAGAAACACTATGAAAACAGCATCTAGCCTCAGCCGCTCAGAAAGCATCCGACCCATTTGTTTTTGGACATTTGGAAATTAGGGATGCAGAGGAATGTTTTGTCATAAGCCCTGCATTTTCAATCTAGTTTTCACATCATATGCAGACACAGGGTAACATGGTCAACATGTGACTGTGGGATCCTTTCAGAAGCTGTCCCGGCTGGCTACCAGAGCCTTCAGCACAACAACCAAACAGATGAAGAACAAGGTGCCAGATCGTCAGAAACTATTCCAGGGGAGCATGACATCATTAGGACACCTGGGTGAGAAACAATCCCAAACGAGGAAAACAAGAGGTATCTAATCAGTGAATTTAGATATTTAGTGGCAATCAAATGGGCCAACAATGTCAATCAGATGTGATTTGAGCAACATTGACCTGATTTTTGAACTACTGCATGTGTCGTGTTACGAAATTGAGGAATTGCCTGAGGTCCACTGTTGTTGGTCAGCACCTAGAATCGTATCACAGTATTGAACATAGAAAAAGAGCATTACCGGCTTTAAAGGGGCTTGAGGGAATAGTTGTTCTGTCATGGTTTGTAACGCAATTTCATTTGGTTTTATCATCACATATCCCAAAGTTGGCTTTACAATAAAGGTTCCAGTGATTCATGATCATGAATAGGTATTTGACCCCTAACTTTGGTTACAGGCGGACAACGGCTTGCCAGTCCACATCAAGGGAGGGACCACTGATGTCCTTCACTACCGGCTAACAATGACCATCACCCTCCGCAGGTACCTGTTACATTCTTCCATCAACGCACTCTGTACATTTGGAGTACTGTGCTGATGGTTTTCTATGCTGCATCGTATATGTTGTAATCAGTGTGTCTTTGTGTTCTTTTTAGGCACTGGATATTCCTTATTCTGGATTCTACCTGCCTGTCAGCCCAAGGGCAAATGAGGAAGCCCTGCGAATGCATGTGTTTGTTTCAATCAATTCCACTTTATGACCTTCTTCTAATGTCATGGGACACTTTATGTACAGAATACAGAAATCTCTCTATTATGCCTCTGTTTCAAGGCAAGCCCTATTTTCCTCTATCAACCCATGTGTCATTTCACTTGAACCTCAATGAAATGATCTATTCCTGCCACCCTGTGTTCAATCAGAGAAATTAGAAGGAACATTTCACACGGAACAAACTTTGAAAAGAACCCTGTGTTGCATGGCAACAGGAGGTGTCACTATTTGAATCGGTAACATCAAAAAGTGTACTGATGCTAGTGTAACAGTTTAACTTTAAACCGTCCCCCTCGCCCATACCCGGGCGTGAACCAGGGACCTTCTGCACACATCGACAACAGTCACCCAAGAAGCATCGTTACCCATCGCTCCACAAAAGCCGTGGCTCTTGCAGAGCAGGGGGAACTACTACTTCAAGGTCTCAGAGCAAGTGACGTAACCGATTGAAACGCTATTTAGCGCGCACCGCTAAATAAGCTAGCCGTTTCACATCCGTTACACTAGAAATATGAAAATCAGTTGCAAAAAAATTACTCCAGCCAAATACCAATAGGGTTATTTAATTACGATTCCATGTATGTGACAAAAAAATGCTGAGATTTGAGAAATACATTTTGGCACACAATTCAAAAGTCATCCAGTCAGTCACAAACAGACCCTTTCCTTACTCTGGGTCAAAATGTAGACATTTGTTTTGTTGGACTGTCTCTAAATCGAATCTATTGAAACAATTAGAGCCAAGCTTAAGTTTTTCATGGCCTTTTCTCCTCATAAGCAACTCAGTGAATGAATGCTACAATTGACAAAAATATTAATTTGTAGAAATATTCTATCACTTTCGTACTCGTATGTTTAGTTCTCAAATTCAGTGTAATTGCTACATCTAGAGACTTATTACAGTAAAGTCTTAGAACACCTAATCATTCCAGGGTTTTTCTTTATTTTTACTATTTTCTACATTGTAGAATGATAATGAAGACATCAAAACTATGAAATAACACATATGAAATCAAGTAGTAACCATAAAAGTGTTAAACAAATCAAAGCAGCCATCCTTTGCCTTGATGACAGCTTTGCACATGCTTGACATTCTCTCAACCAGCTTCATGAGGTAGTCACCTGGAATGCAATTTCAATTAAAAGTACATTTTTGGAATGTCTTTCCTTCTAAATGCGTTTGAGCCAATTAGTTGTGTTGTGACAAGGTAGGGGGGGTATACAGAAGATAACCCTATTTTGTAAAAGACCAAGTCCACATTATGGCAAGAACAGCTCAAATAATCAAAGAGAAATGACAGTCCATCATTACTTTATGACATGAAGGTCAGTCAATACGGAACATTTCAAGAACTTTGAATGTTTCTTCAAGTGCAGTTGCAAAAACCATCAAGCACTATGATGAAACTGGCTCTCATGAGGACCGCCACAGGAATGGAAGACCCAGAGTTACCTCTGCTGTAGAGGATAAGTTCATTAAAGAGTTACCAGCCTCATAAATTGCAGCCCAAATAAATGCTTCACAGACTTCAAGTAACAGACATATCTCAACATCAACTGTTCAGAGGAGACTGTGTGAATCAGGCATTCATGGTCAAATTGCTGTAAAGAAACCAATACTAAAGGACACCAATAATAAGAAGAGACTTGCTTGGGCTAAGAAACACGAGCAATGGACAGACTGGTGGAAATTTGTCCTTTGGTCTTGTCCAAATTGGAGAATTTTGGTTCAAACTGCCGTGTCTTTGTGAGATGCGGTGTGGGTGAATGGATGATCTCTGCATGTGTATTTCCCACCGTAAAGCATGGAGGAGGAGGTGTTATTGCGTAGGGGTGCTTTGCTGGTGACACTGTCATTGATTTATTTAGAATTCAAGGCACACTTAACCAGTATGGCTGCCACAGCATTCTGCAGCGATATGCCATCCCATCTGGTTTGGGTTTAGTGGGACTATCATTTGTTTTTCACCAGGACAATGACCCAACACACCTCAAGGCTGTGTAAGGGCTATTTTACCAAGAAGGAGAGTGATGGAGTGCTGCATCAGATGATCTGGCCTCCACAATCCCCCGACCTCAACCTAATTGAGATTGTTTGGGATGAGTCGGACCGCAGGGTGAAGGAAAAGCAGCCAACAAGTGCTCAGCATATATGGGAACTACTTCAAGAATGTTGGAAAAGCATTCCAGGTGAAGCTGGTTGAGAGAATGCCAAGAGTGTGCAAAGCTGTCATCAAGGCAAAGGGTGGCTACTTCAAGAATTTCAAATATAAAATATTTTTTGATTTGTTTAACACTTTCTTTTGTTTAATTCCATATGTGTTATTTCATAGTTGTGATGTCTCCACTATTATTCCACAATGTAGAAAATAGTAATAATAAAGAAAAACCCTTGAATGAGTAGATGTTCTAAAACGTTTGACCGATAGTGTACTTCAAAAAATAGTGGACTTCAAAAAATGAATTTCAAGTATCTGTTTCCCTTCATAAAAGCTTATTGTCAAAACGAACATATTTTTTTTTGCTTCTACAATTGTAAGGCGACTTTGTGTCCTTGATTACCACTAAATAAGTCCCATGCATAATTATTATTATTAAATAGCATTTTATTGTATTATATAAAAGCAGTAACTATGTAGTTATACAGTAGGCCTCTAGTACAGTTAGACTTTGGAGCATGATGCCCATATTCCAGTTTGCTGTAAACAACATATTAGGTTACAGCATATTATTCAGTCATTTAAGGTATTTAGTGTTAGTCATCCAGTTAAAGGAATCACTAATATTTCCCTGCAGAAGCCTTGTTTTTACCATGGAGGGATGAGTAAACACAAAGTGGGCAACATCTCCATGAACAGTCAGTTGTCCCAGTGCAACCACTCTAGCTAGCGCAGGAAGCGAATGCTCATCTTGTGGTCGATGTTCACCTTCTCCAGGGACTGTAAGGAGAAGGAACAGCCAAAGTTAGACTGAATGGAATGGTGGAATTGCTATATTGCTATAAGCAAATGCAGCCACTGAATATGAGAGAGAATGGGCAAAATACTGTCAACGTACAATGTACAGTATGCTGTTTGAGCAATGGCCGACATCATTTTCTATGGGCATGAACTTTGCATGTCTTAGTATTCTGGGTGCCCTGTGCTGCAATGCACCATATTGATAAGTCAGTCTTAGAGCTCTAGCCGGTGGTACCTTGCGGAACTCCTCAAAGGAGATGGCATCGTCCTTGTCCAGGTCAGCCTCCTGGATGGTGCGGTCGGCGATGCTCTCTAGCTGCTCCTCCGTCACCTGCATCTCAAGCATGGACCGCAGCACCTGTCAATCACCCTCAGCTGTCAATCACATCCCAAACCCATGGAGGATGGCTTCATTCTATTGTATAGGGCCCTCAAAATTTCAATCCCGACTATGAAACCAGTTCAACTGCTTTTTTTTCATTCTTCCCCTCTAATCAGGGCCTGATTTAGACCTAGGACAAAAGGTGGGTTCAATACATTTTCAGGTAGAACAGAAAACCAGCAGGCTCCGGACCTCATAGTGTAAGATTTGAATACCTCTGGTATAGGGTGTAGGCATTTCAGCCATAAATTGTAGGGACATACAAGACCTGGTTTACAACAGAGAAACAATTTACATCACTAACTATTAGTGGTATATTGTGTTGCTCACCATACAGAGTATTATTGTCAGTAAATCTAACAGTTATTACGGACCTGTAGAAGCTCAGCTCTGGAGATTTTTCCATCTTTATCTTGGTCATATAGTTGGAAGGCAACTGAATGGAAGGAGAAAACCAGGGGGGATCTGATTGAGTTGAATTTATGCTAAAATCTATTATGTGAGTCAACCACAACAACAACAAAAATGCCAGAGGACTCACACTTGAGTTTACTGGTCCTACTGTTGACAGGTTCAGGCATACTGGGATCTTTGGGACGTTTTTTGTCCGCAGGTCGGAAGTGGGCCAGGATCCTCACAAAGGAGTGGAAGTCCACTGTTTCCTGTCTAAGAGTGAGATTATGTTAAGACCAAAATCTGCTTGCATTCCAAATGTACAGGATACATGGATATAAAACATTTAAAAAATAAGTTTATTGTTGCACAGAATTGACTGAAGTTAAATCAATATTTAGTCTTGTTGATTGTGCACTCTGTTTTTTTTTTTAAAGGAGACCTACAAAAAGCCTGGACTTTTATATTACAGTGAAAATGGACATTAACCTTCACTTTACCATTTAATTGGTGAGGTAATCAAGTCAGCAATTTTACTCAAACCTGTAAGAAATGTTGTTCTATACCCTGGAGAGAAGAAAGCCCCAATGATCCGATCCCCGATGGGGTTCATCGCCAACCTATTAATGGCTCCAAAATCCTGTGGTCTTCACAGTAACGGGGATAAAACAAATACAGGACATTCAGACAAGGACATTCAGACATGATTATCATTATTATGACATGACACGGTTTTAGTCAACACTGGTCAACTCCATAAAGCTGACATGGTCCCACCACGTACCGGAGATGGCCTGTCTTTTCCTTGTCCAATGCTTCGAAACGGTCATAAAGTCGAACAATGTGTGCAGGGGTGACTATGTTAAAGAGAAAACAGGAGAACCATCGATTCATGCTATTAGTATTAGTATTGGGCAGGACAGCGGCACACCAAATCATTGAATCAATATATGCAACAAGGCCAGTTCATTGCTCTGGATTGCATTCAAGCAAACACTCCATGAATTATTCAAGCTTTTGTGTTTGTGTAGCATTTGTGTAGCCTAAACGCCAAGTTATTAATTTACCTACAACTTCTCAAAGCCACATGCATATGTCAATATAAGTCTCTGTTCAAAGCTTAGATATTCAATACTGTATTTTGTTGGGTAAGACACATGAGTATTTTGGTCAGACAAAGTTGTGCGCGCAATTTGCCCACCTGTCAAACATAACTCTTATGTTTGCGAAAGCTATTAATAATTTGGACACATTTGAAAATATCTGCGCTCTAAAACATTTTGGGAAAAAATGCAATAGAAGGAATTGAAAAACTGGGCTCCATATAGCTGTCACAAAAACATTCATAATGAAATCCCGTTATACGCCCACTCTCGAAGATGTGTCCTCGAATTTGGCATAAACAATGACGTTATTGTACAATCATGACAATCTAAATACAGATTTTCTAGTAGCTTAAACTACAGTCCTACCCGTCCGAGAACTTACAACCCGTTTCTTGCATTAATTCTTCGACGTTTGGAATTTTTGACAGGGTGGAATTTGTCGAGCCCATTTCTACAGAAAAGAAAACAATAACATCTGCTTCACTCGACACACAAATATCACGTCCCAGAACTTCTGATTTTGCTGTTAACTTCCCAATGCCTGTAATTTAGAATTTATACACGACTGTAGCTATGAAATAAACGTTTGTATCCTCGACTAGAGCAAAGGTATATTGAACGTCAATTCAGTCAGTTCACGGCTAATGATAGGCATCATATCTATCCAATCGCTGTTAAACCAAGGGGACCAAATGACCAATGGGGTCGTGATTTATATGTTTTCAAGAACACTAATTCAACCAGATCTGTTCTTACAACAGATCTCCAAGATTGATATCGAATTGTATCAACAGCCTGGGTTTACTATTCAGAATGGATAGCATTATATATAGCAAAGTGGATCTTTGATTAATATATTTGCATTATGGCTTTATTATCACTAATAGCCTACTGCCAACAATAATCCATTACATAATGGAATCTTTAGCCTAATGATTACAATAGGCTACTAGCCTGTATGCTCCTGAGTAGCTTGACAATCACTATACTGTCCAACACAATGTTACACGCAAATCAAACATGCTTTGTAGACGTTGTTACAGTGGTCATTTGACACTAGATGGCACCATCCCTTTTCAGATATCAAGGAACCATGGGCTGCTACAGCATAGCAGGACAGTGTGCATTGTGAGTAGTCTTGTTTTAGTATGGGACAGCTCTGAGAGGTTATCAGCTATCAGTTGGAAAGCTGGTTTGTGTGTCATGAGTCAATGAACTGGTCTGCATATTCGGCATGCTGCTTTTCCCAAACCATTCTTAGATAATAGTTCATCTGACTCAAAGATCCACGTCCATTGGAAATGGCTCCTTCTGAATGAACCTGGTGCTCTAAAATCCAGATCTTCAATGACGTTTATAAAATATTTGAGGCAACACGTTTCCACATCAACACAATGATGTGTATTTCTCTTCATCAACAAAAACACACAATTTGTGCATCCTGGATGACACACATTTTTGCTGATAATTTGTCAGCAACGGTTTAAATGTGTTTATATTACCGGCAACAGTGATGCTTGCCTTGCTCATGTATTTATATAATTCTAGACTGTTTGAATCCCTCTCTTAGCTGAACCATTAAAATACTTTGTGGGCGAGAAAGATTGCTCCCAACAACAATAACATTTTAGTTGGCCTACTCACACCAAATTTCAACACTAATAACAAAGCAAACAATTCAATGCCCCTTTCCTGTCTACAAATGTCTATCGTAAAACAAACATCTCTCCCTTGTAGCTGATTTATTTAGTTCTCAAATTTATTGGGGCGGCAGGGTAGCCTAGTGGTTAGAGCGTTGGACTAGTAACCGAAAGGTTACAAGTTCGAATCCCCGAGCTGACAAGGTACAAATCTGTCGTTCTGCCCCTGAACAGGCAGTTAACCCACTGTTCCTAGGCCCTCATTGAAAATAAGAATTTGTTCTTAACTGACTTGCCTAGTAAAATAAAAAAATAGGGTTGGATAAGCAATGGGGAGTGTCTCACAATCTCTTGCATGAAATAATAGACATCAAATCCATCCACTCTGCTACTGTGGTCACACCCAGAAAATAGCTAGATATATGAATTCAGGTCACCTTCATTCAACCAAATAGTAATAACACAAGGAAATATGAGAGATGTAACCAGGACGACTGACTAGATGCCAAAGGGCTCCATGTCAAAGCAGCCAGCCAGAAAAGACCTCTCAGCCCTCATGATCAAACTCCTAAGTGCCCAAGAGAGACATTAGCAAGCTGCTCCTCATGTCTTGTTCTATTATTACTTGTTAACATACACCGTATGTGGCGAGCCACAGCACTAACACATACTGGATGGAGCTGGATATTCCTTCCATATTGGAATGTACAGTGCGAGGAAGTAAGAGTATCAGAGTGGTCCAATCAGTGCTCTCCACTCAACGAGTGAGAGAGCGAGGGCTTTTCTTCTCCTGTCTTGTTCAATTCCTCATTGGTGGCAGAGGTGAACATGCAGGGTGGTTCACTAGATGTTAGCACGTTAGCTCCTCCAGACTAGACACACACACGCACGCACGCACACACACAGCACAAAGAAGACTCAAATTTAGCACATTGTCGGCTGTCCAGTGTGCTGCTGTATACCGTGCCTCGGGTTGAATCCTGGCCTTATACAAATGCTTATTATTATTGTTACACAAGTAAGCAGCTTCTACATTTGTCAGGCTGTTCATTTTGGAGAGCTGGCATTTTTCCCAGATAACATCTCATTTGTCACCACTTAAAGTTTTGTTTATCTTAATGGACAACAGTAACTCAGAGCCCCCATACATTTTTTCTCCCTATGAGAAGTTGACCCATGTACAATAATACATCGGGAGTATTTCAAATGGCCAAAGGCGTGAGTTGCATTCAGCACAAATTTGCAGGATCGAGAAAAGTTCTGTAGACCTGGTAGTGGTACAGTAAACTGAGCAGTCTGGACTCTTGACATGCATGCGTTGTTATGTGCCAATAATCTTTCAGCACCAAAGATAAAGTATTGATGGATTCCTTCACAATGTTTATTCTATGATGGGAGATTATTCCATGTTTATCTTTCATTTATGTTCTATATTTCTTGTTTCCTATAATCCACACCTTTTCCATCTCACTTTCTGATACCAGCCAGAAAAGTGAAACTATCTAGGCTACTAGGTTCCGTTTCATGACATGTGCCTTTCTAGTAGTCACTCATGGGGAGCTTTGTTTGGCCATTTTTTGCATTTAACCTTCAAAAGCATTAAGACGAATGGCTTTTTAATGCCCCTGACAACAGAAGGCAATGAATAACCAACAAGACTGGCTTTGATTGGAACCTGTCTCTCCAAAGCAACTACTAACTGCAGAGAACAGATTAACAGAACAATAGTTTTTAAATATAAAAACGGGCTAAGGAAATCCCGCCTCTTTCATTTTGAGTAATCTGGACAAACTTTCTCTCGGGGTGGTTTTGTCCTTGGTGCCACAAGCAATGAAAGTGAAAGCATGTCAGAGGCTGGGTTGGGCAGTGTGCCAATTGGGAAAGAATGAAGTGTTCCTGGCTATTTGAACTTTGACCCTGCCCAGCCATGGCTGATAAAAGACTTGTACACACCGTCCTCAGTCTGAGTGAATGGGAAGGTCAGCTCTGGTTCGTGTTCCGTTCATCTCAAACTAAAGGCATCACAGGCAGAGAACCTCTAAGTCTGTCGGAACTGGAAAACTACACCATTTTCAATTGTCTTATATGTCATGTCAGGTTAGGCATAGACATTATGTTACATAACTTTAAAAAACAGGAAGAGCAGTTTAGTGTCATGCCAGGTTGTCAGCCAGTTGTCTTCATTATACCCCCTGTATTTCCTGAGAAATTAATAACAATAAGAAAAATACCTCACAGTTGATGATTTAAAAACATATATATGTCTAAATGGTAGGCTACCCTTCGATTAATAACAATGACCAATATTAATATGGGTAAATAATAATGCATTATGCAAGAGGATGGCGCTCCACCAGGGTGCACCACATCCCTTCCCTCAGTTGGTGGTTCTCGCTGGCGCCCTCATACATTTAGGCGCCATTCTTGGTCAACTCCCGCCATGCGACCTGAGCCGCAAACTGGGTCAATAAACCGTGGCGAGGGAGTCCGTTGGCCTGTCTGTCTGTGGGGCTGGGACTGGAACTGGGTGGGGGAGTTACGTGGAGCTGAAGAAGGGGTGTCCTGCAGGGCTGGGTCAGGCTGATAATGAAGGGAGAACATTCCGGGCCAGTGGAGTGCAAGAGAGACCAGACTCAATGCGACAGGCACAGGAAATAACAGTGAGCGGGGGCCCCTCTGCTACAACTACCTATCTCCAAAACCTCACTTCAGACACATCAGTGCCCTGTCTAAACAAGATCCCCTTTTACTTTGTTTACTTGAGGTCCCACTCCAAGGCCACCAGGATACAGACCACTCTCCAAACCACAACCATTACACACCATAACTATCCACTAGCTTGTCTTGGTATAGCATATCTAAACTACAATTTACAACAACGAAAATCCAGATGAAACACTGTATCCCAAAACCCCATCCAACATCCCGAGGCCCATCAGACCATGATGCACCACCCTGTCCTCACAATGCACTGAGCAGTTCTGGCTAATGAAGATGCCATCCAGATGAAAGGGCAGCCATGGGGGGCACAAGTTGAGGCCAGGAGGTTCCTGGGGCTTGTAAGCCCTCCCCTACCTCCCTCAGCTAATGATGAAGTTTCCATCTAACACAAGGGAGCTACATGAAATGGTAAAGGGGTGCTGGGGCCACCAGGTGGGCAGGGGGGTGGCTCTACGGTGTTGGACGCCCTTTTAATGGAGTAATGGCCTGGAGCAGGGCCCATCTGTGACATCTGTGAGATGCTGCTAGGAAGGGGATTGGGCAGGGTGGCATGTTTGTTGCTTGTTTACACACATTTCCCAGTTGAAGAAGTGTCTCTCCCCTGCGCCAAACGATGGATTATAAAATGACTCCTCCTTCCTCAACACAAACGCACCACAAAGTCAAAGTGCTTAACATAACTCTGTGACGGCTCCAAACCCAGCTACCCCCTCTCCGAGGGGACGGTTCAGTGCCAGGCTGAGATTTCTCTTCTCATTTGGAAGTGGGCACTAATCAAGTTGCTATAGAAAAAAAATCATGCACAATAAAGCTGAGGAGAGAACAATACGGAGCGTGCTCCTTGCTTGCCTCGCTGACAGATGGCGGGGGAGGAGAAGGTTTCTTGGAAGAGGACCAGCTCTTAATTATTGAGCGTCTGAATGGAAGGCGATCGGCTCATTAGCAAGGAGCAGGCTGACATGGACCCTCCCCGCGCTGCGCTGGGGGCTGACAGCCATGCCCCGGGACCCTAATTGCGCAAATTGCTGGGGCACCGTCACTGCCAAACCACCTCCCCACCACCACACTGGGGGTGATGGTGGTGGGGGTGTGGGTTGGAGTTACGCCCTTGTTGCCCCACAGGTCTCAAGCGCAGAAGGAAAAAAAAGACGTTAAGGTAAGTGAGCGACCCTCCACTTAGGTAACTTTAGGCCTTGAGTGTGGGATACTACTGGGGCAAAGAAAATACCATATTGGATAAATGAGTTAAGTCTGGAACACAATGGGAGAGACAGCAAAAGCCTAAGGTTTTGGTTCAGTCTGTTTAAACCAATGATTTATACACACATCATTGGTCCCCAAAAGATTGCTAGCTTTTTGTGGCATGGGTTGGTCTGCACTAAAGGGGGAGTATTGAAAGGAAACAAGCTAGCGTGCGAAGCCTTTTTCCTCCTGCTTTTCTAAACACTTAATCATTGTTGTGTGAATAATGTATAAGGCAGATATGAAAATACCCGGCCTCAGTCTTTGAGTGATTTCATTCATTCCAGAATAGTCTCCAATCTGACTAAGTCCATTTCCACGTAAGACCTTCTCCATGGGCCAGATTGAATTTCCAAGGTAATGAATCTATTTTCCCCATGGCCACTATATATCTGAGTAAACAGCAACCCGTGCGTCATCCAATACACCGGTACTCTTTGCACTCTGGATAATGTCCCGTGTCTGGGTTGAATTCCCATTTGGATGTCTCAACATTTCTGTAAATATTTCAACACATTCTCAAAGACAGGTCCTCAATGTTGACGAAGAAGCACCTACAATCCCGTCCGCATCATTGGGCATTTGTTGTAGCACCGAGCACCAGATGCAGGCTCATATCTGATGTGGCGCTAAAGGTATTTGTCCCTTGATCATGGTACTGGGAAACCACAGTGTTCTTTTGTAATGAGTCATGCTGTGTAACTATTGTAAACTACACTGGTTTTCCCTGCTTGGGGCTTTTGGACACACTAGTTGAATTAACATTGTTTCTACACGTCCAATTGAAGTCCGGGCCCTTTGGGTGGTAACTATATGTCAAAGACTTGGTCATTAGATGTCAGTTTGTCAGTTTTTCCATTTTCCTATGTAAAAACAAATGCTTTTACAGTCACAACTTTTACCATCAAGGCCCAAGTCTGGAAAAACCTAAACTTGCCTTTTCAGCAAATATGTAAGCATCTAACAAGTAAAGAGCGGAGTTAATGGCTTACACATGGATGACAAAGACAGGCTTACATGTACTATGGTCTGGTTTCAATCCGTAGCGCTGAAGAGCTGCTCTACAGGGTGATAGAAATTGAAAAGCAATGCTCCCACGTTAGTGGAGACTGCATTCGTGGTAAACGCTGCACATGTCAGCTCAAATCGAAATGACCTTTACAGTTCAATTGCGCTAGAGCGCTGAACATCAGTGATACGGATTGAATCCAGCCCTAGGCCGTGATATCTTCTTGAGTTAGTGTATGTGAGTGTCTTACGATTAGGCATCTGACTTGAAGAGGTATACTGTCAGCCATATCTAACAGTGGGGAGACTACCAAAGCCACAGATGTATTTCCATAAAGAGGCATGAAAACATCTCTTCATTTATCATCTACACATCAACCTGTCTAAAAAAATAAAAATAAATGCCTTACGAGAGGGATTTTCCAAGTCCCTTCAGTTGAAACTGGTTTCTTTACTTAACGAACTCCAGTCTGACCTGAAGATTTACAATAAGTAGTAATTACTGGATACGATTGGGACTCAACTAAACAAATTTGTGTGCCATGTTTCTGAAGATTTAAACAGTAACATCCGGTTGAACTTCCTCTTTGACTGCATCAGCATTGACTCACCGGAATCTCTGTCCAATCTAATAGTGGATTGGGAAAAGGGGGAAATCCCAGGGTGACAGGTGTTAAAACGAGGCTAAAGAGGTGTTGTTGAGGGACGTTCTAAGGAACACGGTTCTCCTGAAGGAACAGGACTGAAACTGAGACCCTCAGACTTCCTCCTCCACGGAGAACTGAGATTCTTAAGATATTCTCATAACAAGCTGCTGAAGGCAGCATACTTAGCCCAGACCGAGTGAACACATTTGGCCACATTAGTAAGTAATGTTGTTCCACGTCTGTTTAGTTATTCCACACAATCATTACCTTTGCCACTGTGAAACTATTCAAGCATGTCACAGGGATTTCATCTGACATTTAGTCCTACCAAAACAGTTATATATAGGACAGACTTTATCCCAAACTATAATCCCCCACATCTCAGTTTCACTATGATGCTGACCGTTTTCAGTGTGGCACGGTATTTAAACCATGTCACTCTCTCAACCGCTATGTTTATGTCATGTCATGTTTAATGGACAAGCACAAGGCAGCAGTGTCTTTGTCTCACGTAAGCTAACGTTGGCTGCTCGCCAAGTTATGAGTCAGCAGCACACTACTTCCTCTTTACTACGATAAGTTACACATTTGCACTATGATAAGATCCCCCTTCCCCCTTCCCTTCCCTTTTCTGGGAAGACCTTTACAAGTATTGGATTTTCCAGCCACAAAGTCAACGCAAATGCCCTGCAAGCCTTTACTGTCATTGCAACACTATTAAAGCTGTGGTGAACCAGACATTTGAGGAATATTACAGTATGTAATAATCACCTATTACACATCTATGAATGACGTTTAAGCATTAATACACGTTAAAAACCTGTTTTCTCTACCTTTACGCAGTTTATTGACACTAGATATAATCAACCTTTCCCAACACAGAAAATAAATGTGGGCTTGCACAGATGCCTGCGTGTGCATGCCGTTATTCATATCTTAGTATCTACCTGCAGAGAAAAGTGCAGGAGAACTCTGGTGGGATTTCTTCACTGTGACCTACATGGTAAAGACAGAATAGGGGAAAGTTAGTAGTACAGTCAGAGAGAAAACTGAGATCTCAAGGAGCTCGGTGACAACACTTCACCTATGGGCGATGTCTTCCCAGGGAACAATCTCAATGATGGATGCACTATAACCTCCATCTCGCCATCTCTGACTGGTTGCATATTGCAGAGGTGTGCTTCTACAACTCTGAGAACAGGTGAGGAGATGAAGAATGTGGTTTTGAATAGTAATTGGAACGGAAAGGATATTAGGATAAGGATATTGAATAATCAATCATACAGGGTTACATTTCCGAACATGCAAGAGGCCATTACGGTATGTGGTTTGGTTTGATATGACCTTCAGTTTTGAAACGTACTCCAAACACCTAAATAGTTGATTACCCTCAGTGGCCTTCTCTTTCATGCAAGGGTTTAGTGGGAGGAAATCACCAAAGTGTTTGCTTATGCCAAACCAATCTGGAATTTCTGGATTTTGAAAGAAGCGGAGAGGTGTAGAAAAAGCAGGGTAATTACAAGGAACTTAACCCTGCATGATATCAACTCTTAGTGATTCACTGTTCTCAAGGACCAAAGGGTGAACCAAACAGCGTATCATGTCACATTGGACCATAGCCTATTTAGTCTTATCTGAATATATGTTGTCGTTGTTTTGATAAGAATCACTAATTGCATAAAAAACTGTGGAATTTAGATGTTTCCCTACAGAGTCAGAGTCATACTGGTTCAATTACATTTAGAAATGTTGTCCTGAGATTCCTGATCCGCATGGAGATGAGGTTTTTAGTTCGTTTTTAAATGCTTGTAATGCCCTATACGCAACAGCTCAAGAACATTTCATTAGGCTACTTTTATGAATAATCTGGTTTATGTTAGATCAATCTTCAATATCTAATTTATACTGTTTTTATTAAGTCAACAGTTGTTTCTTCACTGCTTGCATAGTGTAGGCCTAATTGGCAGAGTAGGTTATATGCCCAAGAAGACGACCATTGTTATGCCATAAAGAACTTTTGAGACCAAAGACATGGGAAAACCCAGTCCCAAGATCTAGAAAATTGAAAATGTTTGAAATGTATTTCCTCCCTACTATTTGTCAAGCCATATGTTTACAATGATTTTTGACATGTTCTATCTTCCTTGTCTAATGTCACTCACCTCTGGCACGTGCGGTATGAAGATCTCCTTCAACAGAAGTGATAAATACACCTTGGCAGTTCCAACGCAGTTACATGTCCGACATCGCCAAAATATCACGCATCAGCATTCTTCTTACTGAACCACATGACCTTTGTTTTGGAGGTGTTCAGGACAAAGATAAGGGCAGAGAAAGCTTGTTGGAGACTAAGAGAGCTTTTTTGTAGACCGTTTAACACAACATCTGGGGAGGGGCCAGCTGAGTATAGGACTGTATCATCTGCATATAAATGGTTGAGAGAGCTTG
The DNA here is from genome assembly GCF_023373465.1 of Oncorhynchus keta. Taxonomy (NCBI): domain Eukaryota; kingdom Metazoa; phylum Chordata; class Actinopteri; order Salmoniformes; family Salmonidae; genus Oncorhynchus; species Oncorhynchus keta. The sequence goes on along the minus strand of NC_068438.1, from coordinate 9,590,783 downwards.
TTGTTGATGTAAATTGAGAAGAGCGTGGGGCCTAGGATTGAGTCTTGGGGTACTCCTTTGGTGACATGCAGTGGCTGAGACAGCAGATGACTTTACACACTGCACTCTTTGGGAGAGTTAGTTAGCAAACCATGCCAAAGACCTCTCAGAGACACCAATACTCTTTACCTTACAAACAAGAATGGAATGGTCTGGCAAAGTCTATAAAAATAGCAGCACAACATTGCTTACAATGTAGGAGACACTGCTAGCTAGCCAACAGCTAGCCAACGTCTTCCGAATAGAACTCAACAACCCGGTCGCATTCCGCTTCGCTCCACAGGTAGTATCACATTTTCATTTAATTTCATTACAGTACAACGGTTTGATTTGTTTGATCGTAGCTAGCTACATAGCTAGCTACATAAATCTTTGTATCAAAGATAATTGTGTAGTCTAGAGCGATTTTCTAGGTTAGCTAGCCAGCTATTGTCGTTCTTTTAACGCAACGTAACGTAATCAACACTGCTAGCTAGCCAGCTAGCCCCCGAATAGCAGCACTGTAGAAACTATTACACTCAACGGAACGACTTGATTAGTGTAGTGTCAACAACGCAGCCACTGCCAGCTAGCCTACAAAGTCAACAACACAGCCATTGCCAGCTAGCCTACTTCAGCAGTACTGTATCATTTTAATAATTTTAGTCAATTAGATTCTTGCTACGTAAGCTTAACTTTCTGAACATTCGAGACGTGTAGTCCACTTGTCATTCCAATCTCCTTTGCATTAGCGTAGCCTCTTCTGTAGCCTGTCAACTATGTGTCTGTCTATCCCTGTTCTCTCCTCTCTGCACAGACCATACAAACGCTCCACACCGCGTGGCCGCGGCCACCCTAATCTGGTGGTCCCAGCGCGCACGACCCACGTGGAGTTCCAGGTCTCCGGTAACCTCTGGAACTGCCGATCTGCGGCCAACAAGGCAGAGTTCATCTCAGCCTATGCCTCCCTCCAGTCCCTCGACTTCTTGGCACTGACGGAAACATGGATCACCACAGATAACACTGCCACTCCTACTGCTCTCTCTTCGTCCGCCCACGTGTTCTCGCACACCCCGAGAGCTTCTGGTCAGCGGGGTGGTGGCACCGGGATCCTCATCTCTCCCAAGTGGTCATTCTCTCTTTCTCCCCTTACCCATCTGTCTATCGCCTCCTTTGAATTCCATGCTGTCACAGTTACCAGCCCTTTCAAGCTTAACATCCTTATCATTTATCGCCCTCCAGGTTCCCTCGGAGAGTTCATCAATGAGCTTGATGCCTTGATAAGCTCCTTTCCTGAGGACGGCTCACCTCTCACAGTTCTGGGCGACTTTAACCTCCCCACGTCTACCTTTGACTCATTCCTCTCTGCCTCCTTCTTTCCACTCCTCTCCTCTTTTGACCTCACCCTCTCACCTTCCCCCTACTCACGAGGCAGGCAATACGCTCGACCTCATCTTTACTAGATGCTGTTCTTCCACTAACCTCATTGCAACTCCCCTCCAAGTCTCCGACCACTACCTTGTATCCTTTTCCCTCTCGCTCTCATCCAACACTTCCCACACTGCCCCTACTCGGATGGTATCGCGCCGTCCCAACCTTCGCTCTCTCTCCCCGCTACTCTCTCCTCTTCCATCCTATCATCTCTTCCCTCTGCTCAAACCTTCTCCAACCTATCTCCTGATTCTGCCTCCTCAACCCTCCTCTCCTCCCTTTCTGCATCCTTTGACTCTCTATGCCCCCTATCCTCCAGGCCGGCTCGGTCCTCCCCTCCCGCTCCGTGGCTCGACGACTCATTGCGAGTTCACAGAACAGGGCTCCGGGCAGCCGAGCGGAAATGGAGGAAAACTCGCCTGGCATCCTTTCGCTCCCTCCTCTCTACATTTTCCTCTTCTGTCTCTGCTGCTAAAGCCACTTTTCTACCACTCTAAATTCCAAGCTTCTGCCTCTAACCCTAGGAAGCTCTTTGCCACCTTCTCCTCCCTCCTGAATCCCCCCCCCCCTCCTCCCTCTCTGCAGATGACTTCGTCAACCATTTTGAAAAGAAGGTCGACGACATCCGATCCTCGTTTGCTAAGTCAAACGACACCGCTGGTTCTGCTCACACTGCCCTACCCTGTGCTCTGACCTCTTTCTCCCCTCTCTCTCCAGATGAAATCTCACGTCTTGTGACGGCCGGCCGCCCAACAACCTGCCCGCTTGACCCTAACCCCTCCTCTCTTCTCCAGACCATTTCCGGAGACCTTCTCCCTTACCTCACCTCGCTCATCAACTCATCCCTGACCGCTGGCTACGTCCCTTCCGTCTTCAAGAGAGCAAGAGTTGCACCCCTTCTGAAAAAAACCTACACTCGATCCCTCCGATGTCAACAACTACAGACCAGTATCCCTTCTTTCTTTTCTCCAAAACTCTTGAACGTGCCGTCCTTGGCCAGCTCACCCGCTATCTCTCTCAGAATGACCTTCTTGATCCAAATCAGTCAGGTTTCAAGACTAGTCATTCAACTGAGACTGCTCTTCTCTGTATCACGGAGGCGCTCCGCACCGCTAAAGCTAACTCTCTCTCCTCTGCTCTCATCCTTCTAGACCTATCGGCTGCCTTCGATACTGTGAACCATCAGATCCTCCTCTCCACCCTCTCCGAGTTGGGCATCTCCGGTGCGGCCCACGTTTGGATTGCGTCCTACCTGACAGGTCGCTCCTACCAGGTGGTGTGGCGAGAATCTGTCTCCTCACCACGTGCTCTCACCACTGGTGTCCCCCAGGGCTCTGTTCTAGGCCCTCTCCTATTCTCGCTATACACCAAGTCACTTGGCTCTGTCATAATCTCACATGGTCTCTCCTATCATTGCTATGCAGACGACACACAATTAATCTTCTCCTTTCCCCCTTCTGATGACCAGGTGGCGAATTGCATCTCTGCATGTCTGGCAGACATATCAGTGTGGATGACGGATCACCACCTCAAGCTGAACCTCGGCAAGACGGAGCTGCTCTTCCTCCCGGGAAGGACTGCCCGTTCCATGATCTCGCCATCACGGTTGACAACTCCACTGTGTCCTCCTCCCAGAGCGCTAAGAACCTTGGCGTGATCCTGGACAACACCCTGTCGTTCTCAACTAACATCAAGGCGGTGGCCCGTTCCTGTAGGTTCATGCTCTACAACATCCGCAGAGTACGACCCTGCCTCACACAGGAAGCGGCGCAGGTCCTAATCCAGGCACTTGTCATCTCCCGTCTGGACTACTGCAACTCGCTGTTGGCTGGGCTCCCTGCCTGTGCCATTAAACCCCTACAACTCATCCAGAACGCCGCAGCCCGTCTGGTGTTCAACCTTCCCAAGTTCTCTCACGTCACCCCGCTCCTCCGCTCTCTCCACTGGCTTACAGTTGAAGCTCGCATCCGCTACAAGACCATGGTGCTTGCCTACGGAGCTGTGAGTGGAACGGCACCTCAGTACCAGGCTCTGATCAGGCCCTACACCCAAACAAGGGCACTGCGTTCATCCACCTCTGGCCTGCTCGCCTCCCTACCACTGAGGAAGTACAGTTCCCGCTCAGCCCAGTCAAAACTGTTCGCTGCTCTGGCCCCCCAATGGTGGAACAAACTCCCTCACGACGCCAGGACAGCGGAGTCAATCACCACCTTCCGGAGACACCTGAAACCCCACCTCTTTAAGGAATACCTAGGATAGGATAAGTAATCCTTCTCACCCCCCTTTTAAGATTTAGATGCACTATTGTAAAGTGACTGTTCCACTGGATGTCATAAGGTGAATGCACCAATTTGTAAGTCGCTCTGGATAAGAGCGTCTGCTAAATGACTTAAATGTAAATGTAACAATCAAGGGCAATGGTGACATCATTTAGGACCTTTAAGGTTGCAGTGACACATCCATAACCTGAGCAGAGACCAGATTGCATACCAGAGATTACTATAGACAAGAAAGCCATTACATTGATTATTGATACGTTCTTCCAGCACTTTTGATAAACAGGGCAAGATAGAAATTGGATCTGCTGGATCTCCCCTTTAAATAAAGGATGTACCATCCGGTCGTCCATCTACAGATGGACTATTCGGACTATCCAAATAAAATGTGACCGTGAGTTGGGCTGTGGCGGTCATGACATTTTGTCAGCCAGTCATTGTTAAGCAAATAACTGCTGGTCTCACGGTAATTGACCTTTAATTAACATGAAGACATTAGCATCTCCTGGCTTCCTGTTGGCCTGGTATGGTTCCCATTCAGAGGCAGCTGTCAATCGTTGTCTCTGATTGAGAACCATACTTAGGTAGCCTGTTTTCCCACTCTTGTTTGTGGGTGGTTATTTTCTGTTTAGTGTATGTCACCTTACAGAACTATTTTGTTTCTTCCATTTCACTTTGTTATTTTGTTTTTGTGCGTTCGGTCAATTAATTATGATGGACACTTACCACGCTGCATATTGATCCGATCCTTCTTACTCTTCCTCAGACGAAGAGGAGATTCGTTACAGAACCACCCACCACAACCGGACCAAGCAGCGTGGTAACCAGGAGCAGAGGGTTCTGGACTCCTGGACATGGGAGGAGATTTTGGACGGTAGGGGACCCTGGGCACAGGCTGGGGAATATCGCCTCCCCGGGAAGAGCTGGAGGCAGGAGAGAAATGGCAGCCCCACGCATCAGGCTGTCTCTCCGTCTCCTCCCTCAGGTGCTCCTGCTTGTCCAGCGCTTCCAGAGTCTCCCTCCTGTCCAGCGCTGCCAGAGTCTCCCTCCTTTCCAGCGCTGCCAGAGTCTCCCTCCTGTCCAGCGCTGCCAGAGTCTCCCTCCTGTCCAGCGCTGCCAGAGTCTCCCTCCTGTCCAGCACTGCCAGAGCCACCCGTCAGTCAGGAGGTGCCAGAGCCGCCCGTCAGTCAGGAGCTGCCAGAGGCGCCCTTCACTCCGGCGCTGCCGGGAATCGCCCCTTCACGCCGGCGCTCCCGGAATTGCCCTTCACGCCGGCGCTGCCGAGTCGCCCTTCACGCCGGCGCTGCCGAGTCGCCCTTCAAGCCGGCGCTGTCGGAGTCTCCTGCCTGTCCGGCGCTGCCGGAATCTCCCGTCTATTCGGCGCCCGCTGTAAGGGTCCACAGTCCGAGGTCGGCGGCGAGGGTCGCTGCCGCTTAAGTGGACCAAGACTATGGTGGAGTGGGGTCCACGTCCCGCGACAGCCCAGACCCTCCCCTATAGGGTTAGGTTTTGCGGCCAGAGTTCAATGTTTTTGTCCTATGTTGGGAATTTCTGTGTTTGGCCTGGTATGATTCCCAATCAGAGGCAGCTGTCAATCATTGTCTCTGATTGAGAACCATACTTACAGTGAGGCAAAAAGTATTTAGTCAGCCACCAATTTTGCAAGTTCTCCCACTTAAAAAGATGAGATAGGCCTGTAATTTTCATCATAGGTACACTTCAACTATGACAGACAAAATTAGAAGAAAAAAATCCAGAAAATCACATTGTAGGAATTTTTATGAATTTATTTGCAAATTATGGTGGAAAATAAGTATTTGGTCAATAACAAAAGTTTATCTCAAAACTTTGTTATATACAGTTTTTTTTTGGCAATGACAGAGGTCAAATGTTTTCTGTAAGTCTTCACAAGGTTTTCACACACTGTTGCTGGTATTTTGGCCCATTCCTCCATGCAGATCTCCTCTAGAGCAGTGATGTTTTGGGGCTGTTGCTGTCCTCCAAACACGACGAGTTGAGTTTTTACCAAACAGTTATATTTTGGTTTCATCTGACCATATGACATTCTCCCAATCTTCTTCTGGATCATCTAAATGCTCTCTAGCAAACTTCAGATGGGCCTGGACATGTACTGGCTTAAGCAGGGGGACACGTCTGTCACTGCAGGATTTGAGTCCCTGGCGGCGTAGTGTGTTCCTGATGGTAGGCTTTGTTACTTTGGTCCCAGCTCTCTGCAGGTCATTCACTAGGTCCCCCGTGTGGTTCTGGGATTTTTGCTCACCATTCTTGGGATCATTTTGACCCCACGGAGTGAGATCTTGCGTGGAGCCCCAGATCGAGGGAGATTATCAGTGGTCTTGTATGTCTTCCATTTCCTAATAATTGCTCCCACAGTTGATTTCTTCAAACCAAGCTGCTTACCTATTGCAGATTCAGTCTTCCCAGCCTGGTGCAGGTCTACAATTTAGTTTCTGGTGTCCTTTGACAGCTCTTTGGTCTTGGCCATTGTGGAGTTTGGAGTGTGACTGTTTGAGGTTGTGGACAGGTGTCTTTTATACTGATAACAAGTTCAAACAGGTGCCATTAATACAGGCAACGAGTGGAGGACAGAGGAGCCTCTTAAAGAAGAAGTTACAGGTCTGTGAGAGCCAGAAATCTTGCTTGTTTGTAGGTGACCAAATACTTATTTTCCACCATAATTTGCAAATGAATTCATTAAAAATCCTACAATGTCATTTTCTGGATTTATTTTCTCGTTTTGTCTGTCATAGTTGAAGTGTACCTATGATGAAAATTACAGGCCTCTATCATCTTTTTAAGTGGGAGAACTTGCACAATTGGTGGTTGACTAAATACTTTTTTGCGCCCCACTGTAGGTAGCCTGTTTTCCCACTCTTGTTTGTGGGTGGTTATTTTCTGTTTAGTGTATGTCACCTTACAGAACTATTTTGTTTCTTCCATTTGACTTATTTTGTTTTTGTGCGTTCAGCCAATAAATTATGACGGACACTTACCACGCTGTAAATTTGTCCGATCCTTCTTACTCTCCCTCAGACAAAGAGGAGAGTCGTTACACTTCCATACAGGCCACTGATGCAGACCTTTGGAACATCTACAATTTTAAAAGTCTAATAAATCCATGTAATATAGCCTACACCTTCACAATAAATCCATTATTTATTTTAGACAGGTCTAAAGAAACATGATATGAAGAAAATGTAGTCTATTTAAGAAGAACAGAATAGCCTACTCTGAGTTGTCCTTATGTTAGGCTCTGATCTGGTTATGCCATATGGCTGTGGGCTACACTAGTTCATTTAGCAGACAAGATTTTCTTAGAATTCATGTGGCATTATTTTATGGTATGAAGAATACAATTGAACATAGCTGAATAAAATAGAAAGGATATTTTCTCCATATGATTTGATGGAGTGCGCACATGTGGCTACTTTGTGGTGAGCAATTAACAAAGAAATAGGTCCTCCAATATGCTTAATTTAGAGTTTTTATGTAACTTTAGTTGTGATACAATTGTTGGGCTATATATGTTTAGATGTTTTATACATTTTAAGGCTGCATGATGCGACTAATGGTGATTTTAAAAAGTTGCATGAAAGGCATGAGCTATGATTTGTTTTTGCTCAGGCTGTACACACTTCATCAGTCTCTCATTCACAATTTGACAAGCACTTGATAATGCCTCGAATTTACCAGCTGCATCCCCTTTGTGAGGCCATAATGCCCCCTAAAAAAACATGCTTTTGCGGCCAGTGGTCGTTGTGCCCTTGGGCTGAATATAATAATTATAATTCCCGCCTGGCACCTACTATCATACCCTGTCCAAAGGCACTTACATATGTTGTCCTGCCCACTCACCTTCTCAATGGTACACATACACAATCTTTAACATGTCTCCTCTCTTTCTACCATGATTGAAGTGGATTTAACAAGTGACATCAATAAGAGATCATAGCTTTCACCTGGATTCACCATGTCATGGAAAGAGCAGCTGTTCTTACTGTTTTGTACACATCGCAGAATAATCTGTCCCTGTTCCAATGGCTCAGCCCTGAAAGCCAGGTCCCGACAGGAGTTGCATCAATGAGTGATACCTGGTGATGATCACCTAGTGTTGTATATCATTGTCTACATACTGTACCCACTGCAAAACCGACATCAGTAAGGGGCTCTACAGACTCTGACCCCTGTGAGAACAGAGGTTATCCTTGTCTGGGTTGATAAGAGGAATCCTACTAAAGCCCTGGACACATGGCCACTGTCACAAATCCCTTGTGTTCAATTAGCACAGTCAGATTAGGGACCCTGGGGCGAGAGTGGGAGTTCGCCCTCTGTCCACTGTCACTCATCCTGTTCACTGGTTCCCAGGTTTAGAAATATGGAGATGTTACATTGGTGCGAAGCTGCGAGGGAATGATTTACTGTACATAGTGATTAGTATACCTGCTTGTGTTTTACTTTGTTCTCAAGGACAAGTATATTAAATGAACTGTACGGTCAATTTATTGTTAACAGATGGAACCCGGGAGCAACAACACGTTGACATTACGTTAAAAATATATATATATATATATTTTGGTAGTACATGACCTTATTCAGAAGAACCACTTTCACTTCGACACTTTACTCATTAACCCCTACAACTCATCCAGAACGCCGCAGCCCGTCTGGTGTTCAACCTTCCCAAGTTCTCTCACGTCACCCCGCTCCTCCGCTCTCTCCACTAGCTTCCAGTTGAAGCTCGCATCCGCTACAAGACCATGGTGCTTGCCTACGGAACTGTGAGGGGAACGGCACCTCAGTACCTCCAGGCTCTGATCAGGCCCTACACCCAAACAAGGGCACTGCGTTCATCCACCTCTGGCCTGCTCGCCTCCCTACCACTGAGGAAGTACAGTTCCCGCTCAGCCCAGTCAAAACTGTTCGCTGCTCTGGCCCCCCAATGGTGGAACAAACTCCCTCACGACGCCAGGACAGCGGAGTCAATCACCCCCTTTTAAGATTTAGATGCACTATTGTAAAGTGACTGTTCCACTGGATGTCATAAGGTGAATGCACCAATTTGTAAGTCGCTCTGGATAAGAACGTCTGCTAAATTACTTAAATGTAAATGTAAAAATGTTACCAAGGACATGGTGGCAAAGTACAACGGAAATATACAATGCTAGGACTTTCGGCATAGGTATCTGTATTATGGCAATGCATAATAATTCCACTTAAATAACTTGACACAGACTGATCATTGATGTCCTTCGATTTCCAACACAGCTGGGTGACACATGATGTAACAGGACATACCGTTCATGTCATAAGATGACCATACAAAAGACGACATAGAGGATATAGGGATGTAGTGTGATGTCATAGACCCAATACTGATGTCATAGGATGCTGTACTAGGTCACAGGATGGTCCAGGATCTATAGGGCCAGAGCAGGTCTATAGGGCCAGAGCAGGCAGATAGGTAGGTTGGTGTAGGGTACAGAGTTGCCCTCAATAGGATGTGCTCTAACGCTGAAGGGAAACGAGTCAACAGGAAGACGTCACTTCAGTTTGTCTTCCAGTCCTATTTTAGGCCCCTTCCGCAGTGACAGGATAGAGACAGGAACAAACTCTGTTGACCCTCTTTCCAGTAGTTCCCCCTCCTAGAGAGAGCGAGAGTTAGACAGAGAGCGAGAGACAGAGCGTGAGAGCGAGAGAGACATAGCGGGACAGAGAGCAAGAGACATAGCGAGAGCGAGAGAGTCTCCTGCTTTATTTCTCTGACTGTTAAGCGGGTTGTTTCAGCAGAGATGGGAAACAGAAAAGTGAACCTAAAGTCATTTGTGAGTTTCCTTGGTTTTGCTTTGCAAGCCATATCTTAAAATGGTCTTTGGTGGAGGAGAAAATGGCGAGAGGAGATGGGGGGACAAGGAAAACAGCACTTCCTCTTGGCACGGGAGTGAAAACAAAGAGTGTCGCATTCCTCTATGTTGTGCCATGGAGATATAGTAAAGCAAGTTATTGCATTGAGCTGCATAGCCATATTTAATTATGGCCACAATAGCATAAAAAACATCATAGTTGAGACTTCTCAAAACTGAGTGGATATGCTTATAAATCTCTAATATGTACGCACCTTATGTCTGGAACAAGCAGCAAAGTAAATGGAAATGTAGTAACTCATCCCACATAGAGATCCGTGTGAGAGATTCATCTGGGAGAATATTTGGAGTGATGAAAGCTAAGGAAGTCAAAAGGATTTGATATCCTTGCTCAGTGATAGAATTGCATCAAATGTATTGTGGGATACCTCCTTCCCATGGCATACCATCTCAGTGCATCATAACCAAGGAACTGAAATCATATAAATAGTATTACTCTAATGGAAATCCACTTTCAAGTCAACGTTCCATGATGAGTGGGCTGGCGGCCGTATTGAGTGTACCCATGACGATGTAGTCAAATGACCATGGTTCTAGTGATTATATTTCTATGGAAACCCACTCAACAGCAGCATCATTAACTCCTCTCCGTTAGTACGGACCATCCTGTTTTGCCTGTGTGCAACAATGCTATACACATTCGTGCATGGAACTGTAGGATTGGGGATCTTGGCTCACTGAAAGTTATTTTATCCTCTGTTGCTTGTGGTCAGTCGCGTCTGGGGAGATGGCCAGTGGCCAACACAGCAGCCACCGGGGCCTTTGCTCCAAGAGCACATTCTCTGAATTCCTGCCTTATTTGTGCTGAAATTACTGAAGGTCAAGGCCAAGTGGGGCTGCTGCTACAATACAGGATGGGACAGGAACCATCACTGTAACAATAGCATGATGATGAGGATGATTGGGAGGCTCAACAGCTTCATAATAGTCGGCTTATAAGGGCACAGGGCGAGACCCAGATGCAGACACGGGAGGCAGATGGTTTGAGTCTCTGATATTTATTATAATCCAAGGGGCAGGCAAGAGAATGGTTGTGGACAAGCAAAATATCAAAAACTAGGTCAGAGTCCAGGAGGTACAGAGTGGCAGGCAGGCCTGAGGTCAGGGCAGGCAGTATGGTCAGGCAGGCGGGTCCAGAGTCAAGGCAGGCAAGGGTCAAAACCGGGAGGACTAGCAAAAGAGAGATAAGTAAAAGTAGGCGCACAGAAAAACACGCTGGTTGACTTGACAAGACAAGACGAACTGGCTACAGACAAACAGGGAACACCGGAATAAATACCCACGGACTAACGGCGAAAGCGGGTGGAGACAATCACAAAGACAGGGTGAAACAGATCAGGGAGTGACAAGGCTATCAATAATACTATGCAGTGCCCCCTACCTTATAGGTTTTGGAAGAGGAAGGCTACTTAACCTTTCACTGCTGTGGGAAAAATCAGGGTCACACAGAGTGTTTCTTAGTAGTTGTAAGCAAATCTACATTGAAATAAAAGTATTCACCTCACACATATGGTTATGGGCTTAAAAAAAGAAGACACCTGTACCATGTTAGATATATAGTAGAAATGTATCCAATTTGGAATGTGCATCCCTATTTAATATTTTATATACATCACAGAAGTCTGAAATATAACAAAACTGTTTGACATGGAAACACTGTATTTCTCTATCCAAAACTTGGAGAATTCATTGTCTGCTTTCCTAAAAACGTATTTCTCAAGCCGTGAAACTCTGATTGCTGGTAGATCTCCACTTAAAATGTATTTTCAAAGAGAAATACGTGTTGCCACAATGGAGAGGCTCTTGAGATAAACAGGATGTTTTGTCTAAGACCACTAAGACGCTGGGACAGTAGTGGCGGTGTGTGTGTGTGCCCGCACGTATTGTATGTTTCTGTGCATCCTCTGGACAAGCTGAGAAACTCACTCGGGGAGGATTTTAATCAGAGTTGCCATCTCTGCAAGCCGGTGGAATTTTATATGCTATCCCAAGGAGAATATGCGACAGTCATGTCAGACGTGACGAACAATGGTTTCCTGTGTTCTGATGACCACGCACCTGACGAAGAGGAGGGGGATTGCCAGCAGCCAAACCAGCTACACCTACACCCATTCACTTCCAACCTGTTGATCACAAACTCACTTTATTTCGACATTGATGCTTATAATGTGCTTGTATGATCATTTCCTGTTAACTTCCTTTTGAAATAAGTTCATTGTTTCATCATGTTAGTTTCATTTTGAGTATAAAGAATACTGGCTTTATGTAAATGGGTGTCATAACAGCCCGAAGCAAGCTTATTATGTTGACATCCCCCTTTATTCTATGTTTACTCTGGACACTGAAGATGGAGTCCCTTTACTCTCCTTTCTCTTTCTAGTTGCTGTGTGTGCAGGATCCTCAACCCCGGGAGGATAAATTGCTTCCTCTGACTCCTGATGACAGTTGGCAGCTTAGCACCCTGGAGAGAGGTCAGAGGTCACAGGGCTCTCTGTATGGCCCTGGACAGGCCAGTCACAGCGCAGGGAGTAAGAAGCAGCTGTCAGGACTCCCGTCAGGACTCCCGGGCTGTTTCGGGCCTGGAACCCCCAGCAGTGGTGGAACTGACCCCTGCTTTTCCTGTTATTAATCTCACAGAGAAGAGACTGCCTGGTTCTCCACTGGAGAGAGAGAGATGCCATCGTCTATCTAAACTCTGTTGCTGCACTAACACAATGAGCCAGCCGACCGGCCTGACTTATCCTAACGTAGCCATGTCCTGAGTATCATAGACTGTAAACAATGATCTGGCCAAGCGCTGTTCCGAAAGACAAGGCCGTAAAGAAAATCAAGTGTTATGACTGACATCTCATCCCCTCTCACTGTAATGTTGAAAATGGAGTGAACATTGTACTTCATATTGAATTACTTTAACATCTTTTTGGGTAATTAGCATGATGTCAAATAGCCGTCCATGTGATTTCCTTTCCCAGATTTACAAGCAGCAAGAGACTGAATCCCCCTGGGATTTGAACCAGACAGTCTACCAAACGTCTCATCATACTGTTGCTGGAGGAGATGATGTCTTCACTGCCTCCTGTGAGGTAGAGGAAGGGTTCAGAGGAGTGGATCATGGGAGGAGGCTCCACTGCACCTGGTCAGTGTCTGCACCCTCTAATGGCTTGGACAGAGACTGGGGAAATAGGAGCCTTTCCGTTTCCTACAAGCCCTAAATACAAACGATAACTTTCGTTTTATTGGTTAGAGACCACAGGATTAGATTTCTGTGGTCTAGGTGGCAGGTCGCCGAGCAGTTAAGAGCTGGTGGCTGGTTTGAATCCCTGAGCCGACTAGGTGAAAAATCTGCCAATGTGCCCTTGAGCAAGGCACGTAACCCTAATTGCTCCTCTAAGTCGCACTGTATAAGAGCATTTTCTAAATCAGTGGTTCATAAACTGTGGGGCGGGGATGAGAATAAAAATTCTGAAGGATGGTTTTACATAAAAAAGTTTAATTTCATTTACATTTTAGCAGATGCTCTTATCCTGAGTGACTTAAAGGAGAAATGAGGGTTAAGTGTCTTGCTCAAGGGCACATCGACAGATTTTACACGTAGTCGGCTCGGGAATTTGAATCAGCGACCTTTCGGTTACTGGCCCAACGCACTGAACTGTCAGGATGAGTGGCACCAGAGATCAGACATATTTTTCAGGTACGTTGAGAGGAACACAATCGAAGCCGCGAGCATTGGGATTCTTTAACATTGTGGACTTGCCCTCCAATAATATTGTATGTTACAGATGCCAGACGACACCGCACTGCAGGGCAGTGTCTCAGGGGTTCATAGCTGAAGTGCTTGGCTGTGCTTTCCTCCCATGATCAATGACCATAGCAGGATATCCTCTGTGGGCCCTGAACTTTCCATGGCAACAGCTTGTTAAAAGGTTTGAGGAGTCATAGCAACCAAAAACAATCAATATTTTTCTCTCTTTTTTTATTCTTTCTCTCTCTTATGGTCTAATATGTGTTGGAAATGTAGAACTGATAACCTCAATAATCCCTCCTTCTCTTCTTTCTCCTTCGTTGATGGTACACAATCAAGTCCTTGCAGAAAAAGTGTTTCAATGCTCTACATTTAAAGCCCAACCAACCTTTAGAACACAATCAGGTAGACAAGAAAGGGAAAGCTGCATTAACATCATTACCATGACTTTTAAAAGACCCTCTTTAAATATCTTAGCTAAACTTCACAATTACTCCTCATTTGAAAAGCCTTTAGTATTTCTTAACACAGGCTCTGCTGCATTCGAAGTAGCAGTTCTTTCCTCCATAAAGGGGCTGTGTTGGCCTGGGAAACCAGTTGTGGTGAAAACAGAATACGAGATGGAGCTCTTTGATGTGGACAAGAGGTGATTATCTCCCCCTTTCCCCGTCATCTCTGAGAATCCCTAACCCCCCTCCTACTCCATTTTACCCCCATCTCCCCTTACTCCATGCCCCTGTTACATAAAAGGAGCTCCTCAGTCCTCACCTTAGGACCGAGGCTTTTGGGGCCCGTCTCAGGAGAGCTCAGCATGAGAGAGCTGGCAGGAGTGTGTTGACAGCAGGCACACTTCCTCACACTTCCTCGTTTTTTCTCCTTCCCTGAGATTCATTCTGTTTTGCTGGACACATTCCATACTGTCTGGATGTTTTACAGGGCATGTGACTGTTTTGAGTGCATATGGTTTTGCGGCCGGAGTCCGCACCTTTGGGGGTATTGTCACGCCCTGACCTTAGTTCCTTTTTTATGTCTCTACATTTAAAGCCCAACCAAAGCCCGTGAGTTGGGGTGGGCATTCTGTTGTTTTTCTATGTTTTCTTTTCTATGTGTTTGGCCTGGTATGGTTTCCAATCAGAGGCAGCTGTCTATCGTTGTATCTGATTGAGAACCATTCTTAGGTAGCCGTTTCCCACCTGGTGTTTGTGGATAGTTGTTTCCTGTTTTGTGTTGTGTCACCTTTCAGGACTGTTTTCGATTTTCGTTGTTTCACTTTGTTATTTTGTATTTCGTGTTATTAAATTAACATGGACACTTACCACGCTGCGTTTTGGTCCGATCTTTCCTGTTCCTCAGATGAAGAAGATCGTTACACACACACTATTACCCAGAGCGAATGCTGCAGTTTCTCAAATGTATTCTTTGGAAATCTTCAGAGTGATGTGATTTCACAGAATGGATGCTGCAAACTTGTGTTAATTTGTCATTCTCGGCTAAATAGACTGTAAATACTCTTGGTCACTTTGTTTGGGGAAATGTAGTTTCTACTCAGAAATCCAGTTCAAATCACATTTCCTGTACCGAAAATGGGAAATTAGTTTCCAGCCTCATTTTGGCCTTCCAGTAACCACTTTGTCGTTTGCGAATAAAACCACAAATTATTGTATCGTCCCAAAATAGAAGGAAGCATGTCACTGAAAATGTGTAGTGTACTCTTACCAGCACTGTGTTCATTCTGGTCAATAAATAACCAGTTTGTTTCCTGTTAACCACAACTGGCAGGATATTCTTTGTTGATAAGTCAGCTGATTGGGTCAAACTCACAACTATCAAATACAGTGGGGCAAAAAAAGTATTTAGTCAGCCACCAATTGTGCAAGTTCTCCCACTTAAAAAGATGAGAGAGGCTTGTAATTTTCATCATAGGCACACTTCAACTATGACAGACAAAATGAGAAGGAAAACAATCCAGAAAATCACATTGTAGGATTTTTTATGAATTTATTTGCAAATTATGGTAGAAAATAAGTATTTGGTCAATAACAAAAGTTTATCTCAATACTTTGTTATATACCCTTTGTTGGCAATGACAGAGGTCAAATGTTTTCTGTAAGTTTTCAGAAGGTTTTCACACACTGTTGCTGGCATTTTGGCCCATTCCTCCATGCAGATCTCCTCTAGAGCAGTGATGTTTTGGGGCTGTTGCTGGGAAACACAGACTTTCAACTCCCTCCAAAGATTTTCTATGGGGTTGAGATCTGGAAACTGGCGAGGCTACTCTAGGACCTTGAAATGCTTCTTACGAAGCCACTCCTTCGTTGCCTGGGCAGTGTGTTTGGGATCATTGTCATGCTGAAAGACCCAGCCACGTTTCATCTTCAATACCCTTGCTGATGGAAGGAGGTTTTCACTCAAAATCTCACGATATGGCCCCATTCATTCTTTCCTTTAGAGGGATCAGTCGTCCTGGTCCCTTTGCAGAAAAACAGCCCCAAAGCATGATGTTTCTACCCCCATGCTTCACAGTAGGTATGGTGTTCTTTGGATGCAACTCAGCATTCTTTGTCCTCCAAACACAACGAGGTTTTACCAATAAGTTCTATTTTGGTATCATCTGACCATATGACATTCTCCCAATCTTCTTCTGGATCATCCAAATGCTGTCTAGCAAACTTCAGACGGGCCTGGACATGTACTGGCTTAAGCAGGGGGACACGTCTGGCAGTGCAGGATTTGAGTCCCTGGCGGTGTAGTTTGTTACTGATGGTAGGCTTTGTTACTTTGGTCCCAGCTCTCTGCAGGTCACTCACTAGGTCCCCCCGTGTGGTTCTGGGATTTTTGCTCACCGTTCTTGGGATCATTTTGACCCCACAGAGTGAGATCTTGCGTGGAGCCCCAGACCGAGGGAGATTATCAGTGGTCTTGTATGTCTTCCATTTCCTAATAATTGCTCCCACAGTTGATTTCTTCAAACCAAGCTGCTTACCTATTGCAGATTCAGTCTTCCCAGCCTGGTCCAGGTCTACACTTTTGTTTCTGGTGTCCTTTGACAGCTCTTTGGTCTTGGCCATAGTGGAGTTTGGAGTGTGACTGTTTGAGGTTGTGGACAGGTGTCTTTTATACTGATAACAAGTTCAAACAGGTGCCATTAATACAGGTAATGAGTGGAGGACAGAGGAGCCTCTTAAATAAGAAGCTACAGGTCTGTGAGAGCCAAAAATCTTGCTTGTTTGTAGGTGACCAAATACTTATTTTCCACCATAATTTGCAAATAAATTCATTAAAAATCCTACAATGTGATTTTCTGTATTTTTTTTTCCATTTTGTCTGTCATAGTTGAAGTGTACCTATGATGAAAATTACAGGCCTCTATCATCTTTTTAAGTGGGAGAACTTGCACAATTGGTGGCTGACTAAATACTTTTTTGCCCCACTGTAAGTAAATGAAGGTGACATTTGTACTCTCACGAGAGGCTGTCCTGTTTGGGTGGCGCTGTCTGGCACACTTTCACACAGCACTGTTGATTGGCTGGCTGTGGAATGCAGGAGGCTCCCAGAAGCTGTGGGGGGGCCCTTTGAAGTCTCAGAGAGGAGGAGAGGAGGAGCGGTGGCGGCACACGTTGCTCAAACCTCTCTCTCCTCAGGCCCAGGGCCAAGAGGTAGTCTACCTCCTCTGTGAGGTGTGGGACTGGGGACAGACAGATGGAGAACAAGGGGCTGCCACTGTGGGAACTTCTCCACCATTCCCCATCAGGCTCTTATACAGCCACGGGAACACACTCCCGTCTGACTGTAACCAGCCTTCTGGACAAAATGTCTACGAGTGGTGGGCTGCTGTCACCATCTACATACAGTAAAATACTGCCATAGCAGAGGAACCCCTGCCATGGCAGAGGAAGTGGGGTTCAGTGCTCTCTTTACAGCCTAAATCTACAGTATGGCCCCTGATGTTTACAGATGCACTGTCCAATCAGTGTCATGATACTCTATGCCTTTTTCCTTATTGGTCCAATTGCATAAGAAATTACATCATTCAAACTAATGCCTCTTTGCAAAATTATTTTGTGACGGTAAAACTCAATAGAGATAAGTCGGCCTGCCATAACCACATAGCAATCTCCTATTGCCTGCCCATGTGGAACAACCAACTCTGCCACAATCTAACCTGGGATTGTGAAATGAGGCTGTTTCAACAGGTGTCACCACCGATTCACTGCATCCCATGTGACCCAAAACAAAGAGAGGAGTGGCCAAAGTCTCAAACTGAAATCAAAATAAATACAAAAGAAGATGTGTCTGGAACAATAACCACCAGATCTACTGAATATTGACTACTAAACGTGATGTTACACATTTGTTAATGGCTTGTTAATGTACTTTGTTTCGATGTAGAGTTAATAGAAACAAAAAACATTGTAAAAGTCCAATCAAACTGAACAAATACAAACAACTTTTTTTCCAGGAAACGACAAGGTCGTTAGCACCTTAGCTGAAGTAGAGTAGGCTCGTGAGAGGGGTTGGCTATGAGGCACCCAGTTAAGAATGCCTGGGTTGGTTCCTGAGTCCTGGTATGATGTGAGGGAGGTCAGTCCTCCCTGTCCCATCGTGTGTTTCCCCCCTGGGAAAAGCCTCCCGGTCAATTCTGCAGATCTTTATCACCACCCTCTCCCAGCACGAATGAAACCAGTTAACTTCCTCTTCCTCCTTTCCCACACTTTGACTCCTATTGTGCTGCGAAGCGGAGCTGTCCATCATCGAACCCACCGAGTCGACAACAGTTATCAAAGGTCAGGTGGTCAGTCCGCTAGTCTGCTCTACCAGCAGGATACGGTCAGCAGTGGTCGATGTGGAGAGGGTCAGACTCACAAATGTCACCTCTGACTGGGGCAGCCTGGCTGGCGCATGTGGTTGTCACATGGAAGTGCAATACAATGATTTAATTGACAAACTCCAGAGCTGGATTCAAAAAGCTGGTACAAAAACTGCCAATTAAATATTGGAACAGTAAGTCTGTTGTGTGTGGCGTCCTCTGTTGTTGAGTGTGACAGGGTATACATGAAGCAGTTGGACACACCACAAGCAGCATTCCCCTAGTACTTTTACATAACATTATAAACACCGTGATGGAATTAGATGTTGAAATTCATAATGGCTCAAAATGGAGGAATTGCTTGAGAATCAATTCTGTCTGTTGGTAGTCATTTTCCAAGCGAATAAGTCTCATAACATTATACGATATCGGATGCCATGTCAAGTACAGGAACAATGTCTGCTAGTCTAATCAGCTGCGGATGCATGCTCTCTATAAAAGATCCTAAACTGTTGCGATATTACCCAATACTCCTGTGTGAGTTCTTGCTTGTCCAGGCTTGTCCTGAGCCTTGTCTGCACATCTCTGCACTACTGTGACCAGTTAAAACGGGCACTCACCATTTCCCAGGGCATATGATTGATTACCCAACACAAATCTGCCTTGTCATCTCCTGCTCCTGTCAGGGGTGTCGGGTTTCACCAGTGCAGCTTCTGTAAGAGAGATGGGTGGGAGACAGAAGGTAACGGGGACTGTGTGGGTCTTTACCCCAACAGCAGCCCATCCTCTGCCCTGCCCACTCTCCCCCTCCTTGGGAAGCCTCAGTGAGAAGAGTCCTGTTAGAGCAGGGTGTGGGGGACAGGTGTGGGGCAGGTCTGCTAGAGTCATCTGCACTAATGGCCAATGGTCACGCCAGTTCTCTTCCCGCACCCTTTCCCACGCTGCCTAGGGTCAAAGGGGAGTGCTTAGCCGGATGTGGAGTTCCCAGTCTAAAGCCCCAAAACACCAGTCACTGGCCTCAACAGTCATACTCACCTCCGTATAGTGAACTTTCTGAGCCACCACCACATGAACCACCATGTAATATGTCATGACAGTCCACACAGACCAGGGATCATCAACTAGATTGAGGCGCGGGCAAATTTTTTCTGGAGGGAGCGGATGGTCAGGGAGCCGGAACATAGTAACAAAATCATTTGTAGACTCCAAATTGACCGCAAGAAGCCCAAACGGGTATAATATTTGACTAAAACATAATAATTTCAAACCTCGCTGATGTTTGTATACCATCACGGGTCTCTTTATGATGTGTGGGAATACTTGTAAACAGATTTTTCCAAAATGTTAATCACTTGAAGCTGATTTCTGGTTGTTTTTACAGTCGTCCAACAATAAGATTTCCACAAAATTGTTTTATATATGTTTTTGCTTTGCACAGGAAACTTGGGGGCCCAAATAAAACCACGGGTCGCCAGGTGAGGAACCCTGACTTAGATCAACGCTGACGAATGTTTCATGTCTCCAAATGTATTTCACTAATATTTGCTGACCCGTCTCAGAAACCAGTGAGAATATTATACATAGTGTGTTGTGGGTGTGTTTGGTGGGGTTGAAACAGACAGATCGTATCTCAAAATCCTTTAGAGAGCAGATCTTGCTGCTGTTGCTGTTGCGCTGCGTTGGCCTCAGCTCAGCAGTAACAGTTGAGTGGCACATAACAATGTACGCCCCTTTCCTTCGCCGTAAAAGTGAGTCTCTAAGGTTAGGGCTGGGTTTGACGGGAGGTTGCTTCCGTGTTGTCCTGCTGCTGTTGTTTCGTTGTATGTGTATGAGGAGTTCATGCTGCTATTGTTTTCCTAGGGAGGGCGAAAGAGGAGAGCCCAGGAGAGAAGAATGTCCCATCTGTTCCACAGGGGAAGGAGGAGAAGTGTTTCTTTTCCAGCTACGTGACTTGAGAAACCCCCATTAGTCCAAACGCAAACCTCTCATGTCCTTTTTGATTGGTGGAAATGCTGAGAGATTATTTCCCCTACTGCCCCAACAATAGGCTGAGGCCTATGAACATGCCTCTATGGTGAGGCGATTCATCAATGCATCCTACTTGGCACTTAGTAGCGACTCAACGGGGTGAACAGACAGGTTACAAACTAACGATGCAGCCCCCACTGTTTTTCTTCTTCTTCACATATGCAAACCACTTGGCAAATGGCCACTAGGTAGAATGGCATTCTTCTTCAACCACTGAATGAATGTTCTTAGGTCTATTTCCTTTATGTGTGGTTTGCCATGTGGCATAAACCACCAGGCTTTGACACATATCCTACAAACGTAACAATGCGCAAGTACTCTAGTCTTGGGATCCATAACCACACACACACAAAATAAACAAAATCACATGTAAATGCACACAATCTCATCAAAAGCAAAAGCAAAAGCAAAAGCATGTAAATGTCAAGGCTACATACCACACCCACACACACGTACACACACACGCACGTACACACACACACGCACAGAGACAAAATGCTCAGCCGTGGAAACAATGCCAGTCTACAGGCTGTTTCGTTTGAATTGTTTCTGTAGATTTCACGTGAGACAAACAGCCTGGAAAGCCCAGGGATCTCAGCTCCGTACAAAAGAATGCATTCATAGAGGAGGGTAGGGGGGGGGGGAGAAGGTGCTCCGAT
Organism: Oncorhynchus keta; assembly: GCF_023373465.1. Taxonomy (NCBI): domain Eukaryota; kingdom Metazoa; phylum Chordata; class Actinopteri; order Salmoniformes; family Salmonidae; genus Oncorhynchus; species Oncorhynchus keta. The sequence goes on along the minus strand of NC_068438.1, from coordinate 9,569,880 downwards.
TAGCTTGTTTTCCCTCTAATTGATTTTTTTTACTGTGTTGTTGTTGCAACTGCCTTGTCTCCTTCAAAGCCTTCGTGTGAAAAACTCCCCCCAGCTACATGCACATTGACAATCAGCCCTGTCTGTTAGACCTATATCTGTGTTGGTCACTTCCTATTTGTCTTGACCTATGACCTACCGGGCCTCAGCAGCTGAGGGACAGAGGATGTTGTCAGGGCCTGACCTCTCAAATAGCTTGGAAGGAGGGAGGGTGGGTTGGTAGGGCCCCGGCTCTATGCATTGCCCCACCACCCTACCACCCAGACAACAGGAACAGAACAGAATATCAATTCAATAAACACCCTTGGAAACATGCTGTTTTTTATGACATTTTGTTTTATCACAGTGATGATGCTGTATAAAGGAATTTCAGCACATACAGTATGAACTGTATGTTACATTACATACCAGTGGTAAGCCCTTAGCCTCTATTTTTTACATTTCAATTCAAAAGGAAATGAAACATCTTCCTGCATGGCTACACACACACCCATACACAAACAGATGCACACATACACTTACGTGTCTTTTTGTCAAGCAAAACCTTCTGTGTATGTGTTTCTGTGTATGTGTGTGTGTCTCTGTGTGTGCCAGGAAGATGTTCCATTTCCTTTTGACTTAAAAATAAAGAATAGAGGCTGAGGAGTGATGTGTGCGCCAGAATAGGGTTCACTTCCCTTCCCATGTCAGGGCCTATAAATACAGGGAAAACAGGAAGCTAACAGGGATGAAATAGTGGGCAAACTTAAATCCTAGATACCTTTACCTCAACACCAAGACCTAACATTCACATCACACAAATACACAGACACCCTAAACCCCTATTAAACAATAACATGCGCATGCAGGCTCCTAACCCAACGAGCCAACCACCAACAAACTGAAACAGGCTAAAACATTTTTTGGCCATTTCAGTGGCAAAAATGTTCTGTCATTATAAGATAGCAATGCTCTCATTGTGAGATAGTATCTAACATGAAAGTGAACTGGTCTGATATCTGCATAGGAGAGCTGTGCGTGTCAGATACACATCAGGCACAGCACCAGAGGAGCAGGTAGACTCTCATTCCTACCATGTCTCTTCCCACTTGTCTTTTAGTCCAAAGTAAAGCCAATGCCCCAACAGAGGGCTCGCAGTGCGCTCGCAGTGCACAAGCATGGCGACAGAGGTACTTAGAGTGTGAGAGTGTGTCAAAAGATTGAGCTACTTCCCCAGTGTTCTGTGCAGAGCTCTAAATAAATAAATAGTCATTTGTAGCACCAAAAAATTAGGAGCACCAGAAAAATTGATATTTTTAAATGATTAAGATATAGTCTACTTACTTTTTAAGCACATCTCTGTGCCACCAAAGTGTTTGCATGTACTGGTCAAGTTACCAGGTTGCTAGTTTTTCTCCCAAGATATTGACTTGACTTGAGATATAGATTAAAACACTTGGGTGAACTTTTTAATCATAGAAATAGAATGATTATTATAATTATATGGTTGTTATTTGGCATGACAACAAACTGAAGGGCTCAGTGACTTTCCAACAAGTCAGTAAGTCAGCTTGTAAAATGTCTGCCCTGCTAGAGCTGCCACGATAAACTGTAAGTGCTGTTATTGTGAAGGGAAAATGTCTAGAAGCAACAACGGCTCAGCCGCAAAGTGGTAGGCCACACAAGCTCACAGAACAGGACTGCCGAGTGTTGCAACACTCACTACCGAGTTCCAAACTGCCTCTGGAAGAAACAGTAGCACAATAACTGTTCGTTGGGAGTTTCATGAAATGGTTTTCCATGGCTGAGCAGCAGCACAAAAGCCTAACATGGAACCCAAACCGGCTATGTGTGTGGGGCATCATGCATGAATGTATTTTGTCCCCCCACATCAAACGCAATCACGACACGCAGGTTAAAATATTAAAACAAACTCTGTACCAATTATATTCATTTGGGACAGGTCGAAAGGCATTAAACATTTATGGCAATTTAGCTAGCTAGCTTGCACTTTATAGCTAATTTGTCTTATTTAGGTAGCTTGCTGTTGCTAGCTAATTTGTCCTGGGATATAAACATTGAGTTTGATTTGATTTGATTTGATTGGTTCGATTTGATTTGATTGAGTTGCTATTTTACCTGAAATGCACAAGGTCCTCTACTCCGCCAATTAGTTCACACATAAACGGTCAACTGAATCGTTTCTAAGTAATCTCACCTCCTTTCAGGCTTTTTCTTCTCTTGATTTTCTATTGCAATTAGCAACTTTCATAAATTAGGTGCATTACCGCCACCGACCTCGTTCGTCTTTCAGTCACCCACATTGGTATAACCAATGAGGAGATGGCACCTGGGTACCTGCTTCTATAAACCAATGAGGAGATGGGAGAGGAAGGACTTGCAGCACGAACTGCGTCACAAATTGAAGTGACTTCTATTTTAGCCCTTGGCAACGCAGAAGCTCGTTGGCGCGCGCGAGCAGTGTGGGTGCAATAATTGAATAATATAGATTTCTACATTTATTTTGCAACGCGAGCAGTGTAGTGAGTCTGTACGATCACCATGCACAATGCCAAGCGTAGGCTGGAGGGGTGTAAAGCTCACAGCCAATGGATTCTGGAGCAGTGAAAACGTGTTCTCTGGAGTGATTAATTACGCTTCAACATCTGGCAGTCCGATGGACAAATCTGGGTTTGGCGGTTGTCAGGAGAACGCTACCTGACCCAATGCATAGTGCCAACTGTAAAGTTTGGTGGAGGAGGAAGAATGGTCTAGGGATATGTTTCATAGTTTGGGCTTGGCCCCTTAGATCCAGAGAAGGGAAATCTTAAAGCTACAGCATACAATGACATTCTAGACAATTCTGTGCTTCCGACGATTCTATGCTTCCGACTTTGTGGAAACAGTTATTTCTTACATTAGTACCCCAGGTCATCTTAGGTTTCATTACATACAGTCGAGAAGAACTACTGAATATAAGATCAGCGTCAACTCACCATCAGTACGACCAAGAATATGACTTTCACGAAGCGGACCCTGTGTTCTGCCTTTCAACGACTCCGTAAAAGAGGGAAACGAGGCGGTCTTCTGGTCAGACTCCGGAGACGGGCACATCGTGCACCACTCCCCAGCATTCTTCTCTCCAATGTCCAGTCTCTTGACAACAAGGTTGATGAAATCCGAGCAAGGGTAGCATTCCAGAGGGACATCAGAGACTGTAACGTTCTTTGCTTCACGGAAACATGGCTCACTGGAGAGACGCTATCGGAGGCGGTGTAGCCAGCGGGTTTCTCCACGCATCGCGCCGACAGAAACAAACAACTTTCTGGTAAGAAGAGGGGCGGGGGCGTATGCCTTATGGCTAACGAGACGTGGTGTGATGACAGAAACATACAGGAACTCAAATCCTTCTGTTCACCTGATTTAGAATTCCTCACAATCAAATGTAGACCGCATTATCTACCAAGAGAATTCTCTTCGATTATAATCACAGCCGTATATATTCCCCCCCAAGCAGACACATTGATGGCTCTGAACGAACTTTATTTGACTCTTTGCAAACTGGAATCCATTTATCCGGAGGCTGCATTCATTGTAGCTGGGGATTTTAACAAGGCTAATCTGAAAACAAGACTCCCTAAATTGTATCAGCATATCGACTGCGCAACCAGGGCGGGAAAAACCTTGGATAATTGTTACTCTAACTTCAGCGACGCATATAAGGCCCTGCCCCGCCCTCCTTTCGGAAAAGCTGACCACGACTCCATTTTGTTGATCCCTGCCTACAAACAGAAGCTAAAACAAGAAGCTCCCACGCTGAGGTCTGTCCAACGCTGATCCGACCAAGCTGATTCCACACTCCGAGACTGCTTCCATCACGTGGACTGGGATATGTTTCGTATTGCGTCAGACAGCAACATTGACGAATACGCTGATTCGGTGCGCGAGTTCTTTAGAACGTGCGTTGAAGATGTCGTTCCCATAGCAACGATTCAAACATTCCCTAACCAGAAACCGTGGATTGATGGCAGCATTCGCGTGAAACTGAAAGCGCAAACCACTGCTTTTAATCAGGGCAAGGTGACTGGTAACATGACTGAATACAAACAGTGCAGTTATTCCCTCTGCAAGGCTATTAAACAAGCTAAGCGTCAGTATAGAGACAAAGTAGAATCTCAATTCAACGGCTCAGACACAAGAGGTATGTGGCACGGTCTACAGTCAATTACGGACTACAGGAAGAAAACCAGCCCAGTCACGGACCAGGATGTCTTGCTCCCAGGCAGACTAAATAACTTTTTTGCCCGCTTTGAGGACAATACAGTGCCACTGACACAGCCTGCAACGAAAACATGCGGCTCTCCTTCACTGCAGCCGAGGTGAGTAAGACATTTAAACGTGTTAACCCTCGCAAGGCTGCAGGCCCAGACGGCATCCCCAGCCGCGCCCTCAGAGCATGCGCAGACCAGCTGGCTGGTGTGTTTACGGACATATTCAATCAATCCCTATACCAGTCTACTGTTCCCACATGCTTCAAGAGGGCCACCATTGTTCCTGTTCCCAAGAAAGCTAAGGTAACTGAGCTAAACGACTACCGCCCCGTAGCACTCACTTCCATCATCATGAAGTGCTTTGAGAGACTAGTCAAGGACCATATCACCTCCACCCTACCTGACACCCACTCCAATTTGCTTACCGCCCAAATAGGTCCACAGACGATGCAATCTCAACCACACTGCACACTGCCCTAACCCATCTGGACAAAAGGAATACCTATGTGAGAATGCTGTTCATCGACTACAGCTCGGCATTTAACACCATAGTACCCTCCAAGCTCGTCATCAAGCTCGAGACCCTGGGTCTCGACCCCGCCCTGTGCATCTGGGTACTGGACTTCCTGACGGGCCGCCCCCAGGTGGTGAGGGTAGGCAACATCATCTCCACCCCGCTGATCCTCAACACTGGGGCCCCACAAGGGTGCGTTCTGAGCCCTCTCCTGTACTCCCTGTTCACCCATGACTGCGTGACCATGCATGCCTCCAACTCAATCACCAAGTTTGTGGACGACACGACAGTGGTAGGCTTGATTACCAACAACGACGAGACGGCCTACAGGGAGAAGGTGAGGGCCCTCGGAGTGTGGTGTCAGGAAAATAACCTCACACTCAACGTCAACAAAACTAAGGAGATGATTTTGGATAAGGGGGAACACCCTCTATCCAACACCTCCATCCCTCCAGTATCCCTGTCACCTTACCCCTATACATATCTACCTCTATCACTCCAGTATCCCTGTCACCTTACCCCTATACATATCTACCTCCATCACTCCAGTATCCCTGTCACCTTACCCCTATATATATCTACCTCTATCACTCCAGTATCCCTGTCACCTTTCCCCTATACATATCTACCTCTATCACTCCAGAAATCAAAAGTAACAGTCAGTATCTGGTGTGGCCACCAGCTGCATTAAGTACTGAAGTGCATCTCCCCCTCATGGACTGCACCAGATTTGCCTGTTCTTGCTGTGAGATGTTACCCCGCTCTTCCTGCAAGTTCCCGGACATTTCTGGGGGGAATGTCCCTAGCCCTCACCCTCCAATCCAACAGGTCCCAGACGTGCTCAATGGGATTGAGATCCTGGCTCTTCGCTGGCCATGGCAGAACACTGACATTCCTGTCTTGCAGGAAATCATGCACAGAACAAGCAGTATGGCTGGTGGCATTGTCATGCTGGAGGGTTATGTCAGGATGAGCCTGCAGGAAGGGTACCACATGAGGGAGGAGAATGTCTTCCCTGTAACGCACAGCATTGAGATTGCCTGCAATGACAACAAGCTCAGTCCGATGATGCTGCGGCACACTGCCCCAGACCATGACGGACCCTCCACCTCCAAATCGATCCCTCTCCAGAGTACAGGCCTCGGTGAAATGCTCATTCCTTCGACGATAAACGCGAATCCGACCATCACCCCTGGTGAGACAAAACCGCGACTCGTCAGTGAAGAGCACTTTTTGCCAGTACTATCTGGTCCAGCGACCGTGGGTTTGTGCCCATGGGCGACGTTGTTGCTGGTGATGTCTGGTGAGGACCTGCCTTACAACAGACCTACAAGCCCTCAGGCCAGCCTCTCTCAGCCTATTGCGGACAGTCTGAGCACTGATGGAGGGGTTGTGCGTTCCTGGTGTAACTCGGGCAGTTGTTGTTCAGATGTTCAGATGTACTGATCCTGTGCAGGTGTTGTTACACGTGGTCTGCCACTGTAAGGACGATCAGCTATCCGTCCTGTCTCCCTGTAGTGCTGTCTTAGGTGTCTCACAGTACGGACATTGCACTTTATTGCCTTGGCCACATCTGCAGTCCTCATGACATAAACAGTGTTTAAACCCTTTACAATGAAGATCTGTGAAGTTCGCGTGTGTTTTTGTTCTACCTTGATATTTTTAGCATTACATTGTTAATGATTATTGCATTGTTGGGGTTAGAGCTTGTAGGAAAGGCATTTCACTGTACTTGTGCATGTGACATTGAAAATCTAAACTTAAAACGTGATCATGATTTTTAGTCCATGATTTGGCTTAGTCTGTGTCCGGGAAACTGTCCCTAAAACGTTTAGGGAGAGATACCTGATAACTGTTTGTCCTTATTACTCCTATGCTGTACAAACATGTCTTAGGTGTAGAAGATGAGATGACAGTCCCTGAGCACCTCAGAACCATCCCATATAATGGTGTCTGTCTGGAACGGAGCACATCATGTCAATGCATGATGGAAATCTCATTTGGAGCTGAGAAGGTAAGTGTGTATACAACATGGAGGTCTTGATTCATGTATTTTAGCCTTCCTGTTCCGCTTCCCTTTCTCTGTCACACAGGACTGTAGCCAGACGCAGTGTAGCCAAAATAGGCGCAGAGAGGAAGAGGAGTCAGGCAAGTAATGATGTCGTGATGGCAGGTGTCTTTCATTTGTGTGTGTTCTTCACTCTCCCTCTCTCCTTGTTCCTCCTCCCCTCTCAATGCACGGTTCCATGTTTCTCGTTTCCTTCTCTCTCTCCTTGTTCCTCCTCCCCTCTCAATGCACGGTTCCATGTTTCTCGTTTCCTTCCCTCTCTCCTTGTTCCTCCTCCCCTCTCAATGCACGGTTCCATGTTTCTCGTTTCCTTCTCTCTCTCCCTCCTGTTCTGCCTCTGCTCCCTACCAACCAAAATGTCAAATGTTCTGATATCATCCACTCAAACAAGACATTGCACAAAACATTGTATTTTGAAAAACATTTTCAAGCTGGGCGAGATAGGATACTGTTTCTTTGTGGTAAAATTAGTATACCCTATAACAAGTACTGTTTATTACAGTGAATGCTCTATTACAATGTAACCGTCTGGATATGAGTGGGCGATGACGATCCAGAGTGCTGAACTCCTGGCCCTTGTCATAGTATGCACAACAGTGTTACGGCATGTTGTAAAGCAGTATGTAAGGCAGTACGGGAGTTATCTTCGGGTATCCTCGTGAGATGTTCGCACGTTAAAACAATAGTGTCTGGTGAGTTTTTGGGCCTGTGAGAAGTTCGAGCAATACCTGTACGGCCTGGAGGACTTCAAGTTAGTTACAGACCACAAGCCCTTGGCCCCACTAATGAACAGCGAAGTATTGGATAATGAGGTACAAACCCACAGTGGAGTACGCACCAGGAAAAACCTTCGTGGGGGAACACTGTCAAGGAGTCCCTTGACATGCGCAGAAAAGGAGACAGACACACAGAGAGACACACACACATCAACGCCGTCATCAACAACATACCTGCTACACAGACAGAAATGGAGAGCATCAGAGTTGCCCCCGTAGCAGATGATCAATTACATCAGGTCAGGTTGTCCTGAATACGTGGGTAAAACCCCAGTCACAGTCAGAGGTGTTCTTTCCAGTGAAAAGGGAAGTGTCAGAGTACAATGTTAAAATCAAAGGGGAACCGCCGCAGGAGGACGGCTCGTAATAATTGTCGGAGCGGAGCAAATGGAATGGCATCCAACAAAATGGAAACCGTGTGTTTGATGTATTTCATACCATTTCACAAATTCCGCTCCAGCCATTACCACCACCCCATTCTGCCCATGAAGGTGCCACCAACCTCCCGTGGGAACTAGTAGTACCACAGACACAGAGGCCAAACATTTTTGATAGAATACACAATGAACATAAAGGTTTGACCAGTGGTGGAAAAAGTACCCAACAGTCATACTTGAGTAAAAGTAAAGATAACCTTCATAGAAAATGACTCAAGTAAAAGTCACCCAGTAAAATACTACTTGAGTAAAAGTCTAAAATAATTTAGTATTCAATATACTTAAGTATCAAAAGTAAATGTAATTACTAAAATGTACTTAAGTATCAAAAGAATGAATAATTTCTAATTCCTTATATCAAGCAAACTAGACGGCACAATTAAAAAAGTTTTGTAGTTTATTATTTTTTTTACAGATTGCCAGGGGCACACTCCAACATTCAGACATCATTAACAAATGAAGCATTTAGCGAGTCCGCCAGATCAGAGGCAATGGGGATGACCTGGGATGTTCTCTTGATAAGTGCGTAAATTGTGCCATTTTTCTGTTCTGCTAAGCATTCAAAATATAACGAGTACTTTCAGGTGTCCGGGAAAATGCATGGAGTAAAAAGTACATTATTTTCTTTAGGAATGTAGTGAAGTAAAAGAAAAAGTTGTCAAGCATATAAGTAGTAAAGTACAGATACCCCCCCCCCCCCAAAAATGACTTAATTCAAATACTTTAAAGAGCTACTTAAGTACTTTACACCTGACTAAATGCAGAGTGGGCCAAAGCCTCTGTATGGTGGCCGGGGATCTCATCTGTTGTAGAAAAAAAAAAAAAAAAAAAAAAGGTCCTGTCATATCAGTCTTGTTGTGAGCTTAGAAAGGTACAGGAAATGGAGCCACTAATCTCTATGCCACTCCCTGACAGGCCATGGAAAGGAATTGCTCTGGATCTATGTGAGTATGACAAACAAAACTATCTGATCATGTCAGACTACTACTCAAGGTTAATTGAGATACAAAACATACCTACAACCACACAGGCCACCATGAAGCTGAAAGGAACCTTCACAAGGTATGACAGTGCAGATGAGTCATTACGGACAATTGGCCCAAATTCTCGAGTTCCGAGTTCCAAGAAATGGCCAAGCAGCTTGATTTTAAGCACGTTACTTCCAGCCCGCACAGCCCTCGGGGTAACGGCCGTGCAGAAAGGGCAGCGCAGACCGCGAAGAGGATTCAAAAGACCGGCTGGTTGCTCTCCTGTGTTTACAGGTCAATCCCACTCACAACAACAGAAAGACACTCGCAACCTAGGAGAGAAACCTGCAACCTAAGAGGCCCGAACACATCAAAAAAACATCAAGCCGAAGGATGCGTCAGAAAAGAGGAAACAAGCCTTCTACTACAACTAATATCACAAGACGAAACCTTTACAGTCGCTCCTGCCGGGAGGAACAGTGGTAAAAGTGAACTGTACATGTGAAAACTTGCATTGCGTCATTGGTCATTTTTTTTCTCTTCAAAAACCTTTACAGTGGCATTGTTTCTGTTGATCGCTATTGTGAAGTACGGTCGCTTTCGTTATGGTCACACTCAGTTGTAGAAAGTGTTCAAAGGAAATGTGTTCAAGTTAAAGTTGGAGATGTCATCGTATGCACGACAGTGTCACGGCATGCTGTAAAGCAGTATGGGAGTTATCTTCGGGTATTCTTGTGAGACATTAAACAACATACCTAGAAAGGTATTCCGCTGACTGGACATTCATTTTATATTACAGCCCTGACCACTCCACGCCTTAGCCTGCTAAGCTAAAGGCCCCTCCACACCACGGCAGTAATACAACAGAAACCAATGAGAATGGGGTGTAGCTCCCTCTTCCTCCTCCTCTGACGTGGAAGAGGATACAGGGAAAAGAAAAGTGGCAACAATAGAGTTCCTGCCCTGGTGCCTGGTGTCACTCAAAAACAGGAGCACAGAGAGATGGCTGGAGTTTTCACCAGTGTTTCACTGACTCCCTCCCCCACCCCCACCCCCCGCTATTGACCAAGAGGGAAGGGGAAGTCAAAAATAAACACTCACTCATGAGTTTTATTTATCATTTGTATTGAACTGAGACCTCCCTGAATACCATTTCCCCAACCAGATTTCAACCACATTCTGAGGAAATGACTAGCGAGCGGTCTTTCTATCGAAACCAAGCTATTCTGTTGCGAGTGACTAACTCTTTGAAATAAAATTGAACAAAGATACACACTAAATAAAGAGATGGCTAAAGACCACAGAGTGAAAGTGAAAGAGCTTTTAGTGTGTTGATAAGAATCACTGATTAACTTAGTACTTGCATGGACAACTTCTCCATTTTATTGATAGAAATGAGCATGAGTAGCAAGATGAACAGTAGGGAATCACATGCAGAGGGCTCTGTTTTCTGAGTAGATGGCTTTTGACAAGTAGCACCACAATCAGCCACAGGAAACTAGGGAAGGCCACTTTTGAGGGGCGAAGGCAGGCCCCCTCTCTGCTGCCTCTGCTCGGTGGGGTAAACAGGACGCAGAGTTACTCTGTGACTCTAGCGAAGAGTCTCAGCCACTCCCAGACCTGTGTATATAATTACATCCTGTTTTGACCCAGAACTCTGGCCAATCCAGAGCAGCCATCTTTCGACGGCCACCACTCATTCAAACCCTCCATCTTCCATTCCAGGGGCAGGCAACAAACATTCAAACTGGACAGTTTTATCTCAATCTCTTCATTCAAAGACGCAATCAAGGACACTCTTACTAACAGTTGTGGCTGCTTCGCGTGATGTATTGTTGTCTCTCCCTTCTTTCCCTTTGTGCTGTTGTCTGTGCCCAATAAAATAAAAAATACAATAAATGGGAAAGAGTAGGTTGGTCCTTCTCACTCCACAGATGACACCAGGTGACATGAGAAATGTCCAAAGTTCCATCTTTTGTGCAATTGTGTTTTCAAAGGGTACATAGTGTGGTGCATAGTGGCGGGAAGTTTGAGACAAAGCCAGGTGAACAGCAGGTCGGCCTGAGGTCTGAAGTCTCTCCACTCCCCTGCGGTCTTCTAACAAGGTCTGAACACGTGGCACTTGGAACTGATTAACTATAACGATGGTTCGGTTGCCCTTGTTTGATATGCGAGAAAACAAACACTCAGTTGGACAGGGAACAAGAGGGTATCTGAAAGCCACTTGACAGTTAGCTTCGTGCACACTCACAGCCTAACTGCTCTGTGCATGCCCCCTTCCACTATAAACAAAAGTTATATACAGTACTTTGACATCTTGGCAGTGGTTTCATCTCCACACAAGCAGTTTAGTGGCATGACAGACTCCCTATCTTTTTTGAAACACAGTCAACTTGCTTTCTGTTTTGGTTCCACGTGCAGAGTGCGATGAAAGGAGCCACACGGCCCTCTGCATTGCCCCTTCTCTCACGACACACAGTTCATATTGTGGCCGACATCCCCATGTACAGTTTACTAATCTTAACCCCCACTTTTAGCACCAATGGACAAGAGGATTTGTTAAGATTTTACTCAGTCTGGACAGCTGAATCAGTTACACCAGCTCTGTCAGGAGGAATGGGCCCAAAATTCACCCAACTTACTGTGGGAAGCTTGTGGAAGGCTACCTGAAACATTTGACCCAAGTTAAACAACTTAAAAGGCAATGCTACCAAATACTAATTGAGTGCATGTAAACTTCTGACCAACTGGGAATGTGATGAAAGAAATTAAAGCTGAAATAAATATTTCTCTACTATTATTCTGACATTTCACATTCTTAAAATAAAGTGGTGATCCGAACTGACCTAAACAGGGAATTTTTACTAGGATTGAATGTCAGGAACTGTGAAAAACTGAGTTTAAATGCATTTGGCTAAGGTGTATGTAAACTTCCGACTTCAACTGTAGACAGGAGAAAGACATATTCAATACATTTTAGAATAAGGCTGTAACGTAAAAATGTTTGGAAAAAGTCATGGGGTCTGAATACTTTCTTAAGGCTATGATGAATCAAAATAGTTAGTGCAAAAAGGGGTCAAAGCAGATAGTGAAATAGTTAACCTATTTAGCAGTCTTTTGACTTGGAGGTAGAAGCTGTTCAGGGTTCTGTTGTTTCCAGACTTGGTGCATCAGTACCGCTTGCCATGCATTAGCAGAGAGAACAGTCTATGACTTGGGTGGCTGGAATCTCTGCAATTTTTAGGGCCTTCCTCTGACACCGCCTGGTATAAAAGGTTCTGGATGGCAGGGAGCTCGGCCCCAGTGATGTAATGGGCTTTACGCACTACCCGCTGTAGCCCCTTGCGGTCGGATGCAAAGCAGATGCCATACCAAGCGGTGAAGCAGCCCGTCAAGATGCTCTCAATGGTGCAGCTTTAGATCCTTTTGAGGATCTAAGGGCCCAAGCCGAATCTTTTCAGCGTCCTGAGTTGGAAGAGGCGTTGTCGCGTCCTCTTCACAACTGTGTTGGGGTGTGTGGACCGTGATAATTCCTTAGTGATGGGGACACCGAAGGATCTTGAAGCTCTTGACCTGCTCCACTACAGCCCCGTTGATGTGAATGAAGTGTGCTCGGTCCTTGGTTTTCCTGTAGCCCATGATCTGCTCCTTTGTCTTGTTGACGTTGAGGGAGCGGTTGTCCTGGAACAACACTGCTAGGTCTCTGACCTCTCATCGGCGGTGATCAGGCCTACCACCATCGTGTTGTCTGCAAATTTAATGGTGGTGTTGGAGTTGTGCACGGCCAAGCAGTCTTGGGTGAACAGGGAGTACAGGAGGGGACTAAGCACACACCCCTGAGCACCCCCGTGTTGAGGGTCAGTGTGGCAAATGTGTTGTTGCCTACTCTCAACTCATGGGGGTGGCCCATCAGGAAATCCAGGATACAGTTGCAGAGGGAGGTGTTTAATTCAAGGGTCTTTAGCTAATCTAATCAAACTTTAAATGCACTTGAAATAAAGTCTCATTTGATTTAGTCCCTCCCAGCTCTCAGCATAAGTGCTCCCCCGATTTATACAGTTTCTTCTCCCTCACAATTTTTTTTTCTGAAAGAGGGGGAGAGGGGTCTTTGAGAGGCAGGTTATTCTCAACGAATCTTCCTCCAACACTGGAACACTCAATCTCAGCCTCTCGTGGTGCTTATTGCTTGAGTAAAATACAGAAAATAAAACAGATTTCAGAACTGATGTTAGAAATCTGATCCCATGAGCGGTCAGCACACGACACTAGGAGCAGTGGTGCAGAGGATGCTGATTTGTTAACATACGCTTCTCCTTTAATCTATTATGCACAATACAGGGTCTCATCCAAAGGGGGGATAGAGAATTAGCATATATATACACAGGCATCAGGGAGATGGATTAGAGCTGGTCTTTAGAGCCAGATAATGTATGCTGTGGGAACTATGCCAAAGGCTTTAGAGAAACCGCTCCGTAAGATCTCTCCCTTTTCTAGATGGCACATTAATCCCTGGATGATGCATCTCCAAACAGCACCGCAGCCGCCTCCTAGGCAACAATCTGCTAGCTAGTGCCATCCACATGATTGCCTTTCTATGGGAGGCCAACATCCCTGCTATCTAGGTGGGTTCAGCGGGCCCAGCAACAAAAGTAAATGGGCCCCATCGACTTGAGCCCCATGTCCCATCTACTTACCATAAACATCATGCTAGCAGCCCAAAGCCCCCAAACCCCAGTGGGAAGACAACATGAATGTTTTTTTCTGATTTATTATGAAAAATATATATTTTTGGGACTTTGTGACAATAAGCACATAACATAGACGTATATACAATTCTCTTCATAAATACAAATGATGTACAAACAAATTAAATAGAAAGAATATTTCATGGTTATGTACACATTGCATTGTTAAATTAAAGAGGACAATAATACAAATATTAAAAATCTATTTGGTTTCAAACGAAAAAGAACAACCCCTCTTTGGAGTCCTTCATTCTGCAAAAAAAAAGAAATACTTTTTTCAAGATCCAGCACTGTCGGTTAAAACGATATGATATTCCGTCATCGGGGGAAGCAGTCTTTATGCACAACACACTTCATTCAAGTCAAGGGAATGTCATAAAGCACTGGGTGTTTGACCAGATGGAAGTTGTATATTGAAAGGCATTGAGAAAAAAAAATGAAGGGGAAAAAAAAACTGTACAATGCACTACGACTGTCAACCAGATCATATAAGACTTTCTAGTGTGTTTGTAAAAATAAAAAAAGAGAGTATCAAACAAACACATAAAGAAATGTCAGTGTGTAAGATCAGTACCATTTCCCTTAAGTCATAGCATAATTCAAAGATCAGGCACTTGATAAGATTGACTTCCCTAAGTATTTTGTAATGCTCTCACATTGGTGATTCATTTCCAAATGTAAAGGGAGTCCAGTTTAGGGACCAGAAGGCCAAGATATGACATCCGGCCACTCCAGACTCCAATATTTATAGCCAACTGTCCATCTAAGCTTTCAGTAAACCTTCATCTTCAGTTCTTTGACAGCTAGAACATTGTTTCCCGCTTTGACAGTAAAAAAATAGAAAATAGGCCACGAAAATGTCCTTGCTGTTACTTCCGTTTCTCAAGTGAATTGTAGTGGCATCTTATTCATGGGTTGTAAAAAGATTATTTGAGATGTCGTTTTCTTTTCGATAAGGCATCAAGAGAGTAAAAAGTCCTGCTTCTCTGTAATTGGTGAATCCTTGGCCCTCTTCCGAGGAAAGTTTTATTTTTGTTCATTTTAAATGGAAAGCAAATTATATTTAAAAATATAGTGCAAATGATGCCGGAACATACATTCTACTCTCCAGCTCCCGCTTTTCACGTGTTGTATCCAAACATTGTCAATGTTGTGAAAAATGTTCATTTTTAATGAGCAGCATGAATAAATATTAAATAATACATGTTGATTTAATATATCCTCTTCAATTATTTTGAATTGTCTTTGAAAGACTGTAAACATGGTCAGGCAAAGCCCTTGTTGGTCAAGGTACTCCTGGTGTCAGAATACTGTTGTTAAACCTAAGGTGGGAAAATGATGAGGGAGAAAGTTACCAATCAAATCTTGAAAGTTATTTGACAATAACTTCCTTCATGAACTCTTAACAATAACCCGTTTGAATGGGTGGAGCTGCTTACCTCAGTAGCAAAGACACACTGTTCAGTTTGCTGTTCTGTCTGGATGACGAAGACTGGGTGGTACAAGCCTTTAGGGAAGCTCATTGGTGGAACTATTATGCTGCCTTCTGATTTTTTCCTGTTGAAAATAGATATAGGGAGGGAAAATAGGTCATGTTTGGTTCCACAGGCGCAATGGAATCATACAACAACAACAGAAACTGTGATCTCCAATAGAATGTTGTGGGTTAAAGAAAACCTGATAAAGCCTGAGCACTACATAGTGAGAGATCAAGTTGTAACATGTCTGCTAGTAGAAAGCCCTTCTAGGGTGCACTAGGAAATACAAGCATTCCATCCAACTCGAGGGCACTGGTGATCACACACTGCTTCATTGGCACAGTACCGTTTGAGTTTGGCGAGGCATACCTACCGGTCACATTTGTTCTTCGCATGACAGTCTTCCTCCTTGGCCATGTTGTAGTCAACCATCTTCTGCTTGTAAGCCGCCTTGTCTCCATGTTTGTCTGCGGGGGCCGAGGTCAGCGCTTTATCCTTATTAGACACCTTGTAATGGCCGCCGGGGATGAGGAAGGTTTCCTTCTCTCGGAGGCTGGACGGGGGGTTGGAACCACCTATGGGCTGGTTGTTGAAAGTCTCCAGGTCGTTACGAACAGAAGACGCCGTGGCCTTCCTCCCATGCCTCATCTGGCTTAGGGCCACGATGGCAGCACACACCACCAGGGTGAGGGTGACCAGACCCAGGGCAAAGGAGACAACCAAGGCTGCAGGCAAACCATCTGCCTTGGGCTTGGCAGTGGGTTTGAGGCTGAACTCGCAACGGGATCCCATGAAGCCGGCCAGGCACTGGCACACGGGTCCGGAGAAGTGGGTGTAGCAGGTGCCTCCATTCTGGCAGGGGAAGACGGAGCATGCATCGGCACGGATGCTGCAGTCCTTGCTGGTGAAGCCCAGGGTGCAGGTGCAGGTAAAGTCATTGATGCCATCCACGCAGGTACCGGCGTTGCGGCAGGGGTTGTGGGCGCAGTCATCGTTGTTGATCTTGCAGCGCGGCCCAGTGAAGCCAGGACGACACCGGCACATCAGACTGTGGCCAAGATCCAGGCACTGGCCACCTGTTAGAAAGATGGACAGACAGGGGGGGGTATGAGTGCAGATATGAGTGTCAAAGCTTCTTGTGGAAGGCAAACATACAGTAGCAGTCAAAAGTTTTCAGCCATCATGGAGGAGGAGGTGTGATGGTGCTTCGCTGATGACACTGATTTATTTTGAATTCAGGGCACACTTAACCAGCATGGCTACCACAGCATTCTGAAGTGATACGCCATCCCATCTGGTTTGCGCTTAGTGGGACTATCATTTGTTTTCAACAGGACAATGTTCCAACACTCCTCCAGGCTGTGTAAGGGCTATTTGACCAAGAAGGAGAGTGATGGAGTGCTGCAACAGATTACCTGGCCTCCACAATCCCTGACCTCAACCCAATTGAGATGGTTTGGTATGAGTTGGACCGCAGAGTGAAGGAAAAGCAGCCAACAAGTACTCAGCATATGTGGGAACTCCTTCAAGACTGTTGGAAAATCATTCCAGGTGAAGCTGGTTGAGAGAATGCCAAGAGTACGCAAAGCTGTCATCGAGGCAAAGGGTAACTATTTGAAGAATCTCAAATATATTTTGATTTGTTTAACACTTTTTTTGGTGACTAATTCCATGTGTCATTTCATAGTTTTGATGTCTTCACTATTATTCAACAAAAAATTTAAAAAATTCCAAGAATGAGTAGGTGTCCAAACTTTTGACTGGAATAGAACTGTGAATATTTGTTTCCCATACCAACAGGAATTTAGCCGATTACAGATAAGCTTCTGCTCATTAAGTACAGCTCCAGTGTAGCTAATGAGGACCCAGGGGGGACAAAATAGCCCACAACATTCTAAGAATAGTTTTTTACCACCTCATAATGACAGCTTTATCTCACCCCTTATATCCATCTGAGCCAATCGTATTTTGTACCGTGCCTGTCCTGCATCTACAAATTATGGCATAAGGGGTCCAAGAGAGATTTAGAGGCAATCTTCTCGATTAAGACATTGAGCCAGCAAGGATGGACATAGTTATATTGACTATTTGTTCAGGGCTCCGGGCAGCCGAGCGGAAATGGAGGAAAACTCGCCTCCCTGCGGACCTGGCATCCTTTCACTCCCTCCTCTCTACATTTTCCTCCTCTGTCTCTGCTGCTAAAGCCACTTTCTACCACTCTAAATTCCAAGCATCTGCCTCTAACCCTAGGAAGCTCTTTGCCACCTTCTCCTCCCTCCTGAATCCTCCTCCCCCTCCCCCCCCTCCTCCCTCTCTGCAGATGACTTCGTCAACCATTTTGAAAAGAAGGTCGACGACATCCGATCCTCGTTTGCTAAGTCAAACGACACCGCTGGTTCTGCTCACACTGCCCTACCCTGTGCTCTGACCTCTTTCTTCCCTCTCTCTCCAGATGAAATCTTGCGTCTTGTGACGGCCGGCCGCCCAACAACCTGCCCGCTTGACCCTATCCCCTCCTCTCTTCTCCAGACCATTTCCGGAGACCTTCTCCCTTACCTCACCTCGCTCATCAACTCATCCCTGACCGCTGGCTACGTCCCTTCCGTCCTCAAGAGAGCGAGAGTTGCACCCCTTCTGAAAAAACCTACACTCGATCCCTCCGATGTCAACAACTACAGACCAGTATCCCTTCTTTCTTTTCTCTCCAAAACTCTTGAACGTGCCGTCCTTGGCCAGCTCTACCGCTATCTCTCTCAGAATGACCTTCTTGATCCAAATCAGTCAGGTTTCAAGACTAGTCATTCAACTGAGACTGCTCTTCTCTGCATCACGGAGGCGCTCCGCACTGCTAAAGCTAACTCTCTCTCCTCTGCTCTCATCCTTCTAGACCTATCGGCTGCCTTCGATAATGTGAACCATCAGATCCTCCTCTCCACCCTCTCCGAGTTGGGCATCTCCGGCGCGGCCCACGCTTGGATTGCGTCTTACCTGACAGGTCGCTCCTACCAGGTGGCGTGGCGAGAATTTGTCTCCTCACCACGCGCTCTCACCACTGGTGTCCCCCAGGGCTCTGTTCTAGGCCCTCTCCTATTCTCGCTATACACCAAGTCACTTGGCTCTGTCATAACCTCACATGGTCTCTCCTATCATTGCTATGCAGACGACACACAATTAATCTTCTCCTTTCTCCCTTCTGATGACCAGGTGGCGAATCGCATCTCTGCATGTCTGGCAGACATATCAGTGTGGATGACGGATCACCACCTCAAGCTGAACCTCGGCAAGACGGAGCTGCTCTTCCTCCCGGGGAAGGACTGCCCGTTCCATGATCTCGCCATCACGGTTGACAACTCCATTGTGACCTCCTCCCAGAGCGCTAAGAACCTTGGCGTGATCCTGGACAACACCCTGTCGTTCTCAACTAACATCAAGGCGGTGGCCCGTTCCTGTAGGTTCATGCTCTACAACATCCGCAGAGTACGACCCTGCCTCACACAGGAAGCGGCGCAGGTCCTAATCCAGGCACTTGTCATCTCCCGTCTGGATTACTGCAACTCGCTGTTGGCTGGGCTCCCTGCCTGTGCCATTAAACCCCTACAACTCATCCAGAACGCCGCAGCCCGTCTGGTGTTCAACCTTCCCAAGTTCTCTCACGTCACCCCGCTCCTCCGCTCTCTCCACTGGCTTCCAGTTGAAGCTTGCATCCGCTACAAGACCATGGTGCTTGCCTACGGAGCTGTGAGGGGAACGGCACCTCAGTACCTCCAGGCTCTGATCAGGCCCTACACCCAAACAAGGGCACTGCGTTCATCCACCTCTGGCCTGCTCGCCTCCCTACCACTGAGGAAGTACAGTTCCCGCTCAGCCCAGTCAAAACTGTTCGCTGCTCTGGCCCCCAATGGTGGAACAAACTCCCTCACGACGCCAGGACAGCGGAGTCAATCACCACCTTCCGGAGACACCTGAAACCCCACCTCTTTAAGGAATACCTAGGATAGGATAAAGTAATCCTTCTCACCCCCCCCCCTAAAAGATTTAGATGCACTATTGTAAAGTGGCTGTTCCACTGGATGTCATAAGGTGAATGCACCAATTTGTAAGTCGCTCTGGATAAGAGCGTCTGCTAAATGACTTAAATGTAATGTAAATGTTCAGTACTTTTGAAATGTACCACGACAGAATTCAGAACATGCGCATTTCTTAGAGTGTTCTCCCTGTACACCATGTCAGAATCGTAGGATAAATAAAGGAGGCAAAGAAACAGACAATGAAAGCTCTTACAATATTCGATGATTACATTTCTCCGAAACAGGTTAGAGGCTACATGTGCACCACCAAGGCAGAACAGTAGGTGAAATTAAGCTGAATATAGACCAAAGGATTAGGGTGAGGCACATGGGATACTAACATCTTACTACACAACAGACTAAATATTACTTTCTTAGCAACAGTATAGATCGCTGGCATATTACATCATAAATGCAGCAGCATACAAGACATTTGACTCACCTTGTTGTGCTGTGCTCTCTTGAACAGGAAGGTGGCGCGGCAGTCCATCGTGGGCAAATTTTGTCATCAAACTTTGTCATCAAAGTCTGGCATTCTCTGAATTTATGGTGCTTTCAAGACAACTGGGTTCTCATGGGAAAAAAAGGTTGAATCATGATGAGGTCAGTGATCTTCAGGTTGTAGCTCTAGAAAGAGGCCAGAGGTCCAAATGTACAATTCCGAGTTGGATGAAAGTTCAAAACCTATTTTCCCCAGTTGTAGCTTGTCCCCCCCCCCCGAGTTCCCAGTTGTCTTGAACTCACTAAAGGCAGATTTTGCCGTTCCGAGTTAAGTTGTTTTGAGCGCGGCATAAATCATGCTTCATTGACAGCATGGCCAATGTTGAATGTGTATAATTTTAAACTAGGAAAAGAGACCCTTAATCTTAGACTTGGGACCACACAGCCACTCCACTAAATAGCAGGCTAGTGATTGATTTGCAATGCTTGCAGTTAGCCACGGATTCCTTCCAAAACACTCATGGTTCAATGTGCGATTTCCAAGTTATGTAATATTTATGTCCAATGGTCAATTCTCTTAATTATTTATCTTCATATGACAGACATATCAGTGTGGATGACGGATCACCACCTCAAGCTGAACCTCGGCAAGACGGAGCTGCTCTTCCTCCCGGGGAAGGACTGCCCGTTCCATGATCTCGCCATCACGGTTGACAACTCCATTGTGTCCTCCTCCCAGAGCGCTAAGAACCTTGGCGTGATCCTGGACAACACCCTGTCGTTCTCAACTAACATCAAGGCGGTGGCCCGTTCCTGTAGGTTCATGCTCTACAACATCCGCAGAGTACGACCCTGCCTCACACAGGAAGCGGCGCAGGTCCTAATCCAGGCACTTGTCATCTCCCGTCTGGATTACTGCAACTCGCTGTTGGCTGGGCTCCCTGCCTGTGCCATTAAACCCCTACAACTCATCCAGAACGCTGCAGCCCGTCTGGTGTTCAACCTTCCCAAGTTCTCTCACGTCACCCCGCTCCTCCGCTCTCTCCACTGGCTTCCAGTTGAAGCTCGCATCCACTACAAGACCATGGTGCTTGCCTACGGAGCTGTGAGGGGAACGGCACCTCAGTACCTCCAGGCTCTGATCAGGCCCTACACCCAAACAAGGGCACTGCGTTCATCCACCTCTGGCCTGCTCGCCTCCCTACCACTGAGGAAGTACAGTTCCCGCTCAGCCCAGTCAAAACTGTTCGCTGCTCTGGCTCCCCAATGGTGGAACAAACTCCCTCACGACGCCAGGACAGCGGAGTCAATCACCACCTTCCGGAGACACCTGAAACCCCACCTCTTTAAGGAATACCTAGGATAGGATAAAGTAATCCTTCTCACCCCCCCCCCTTAAAAGATTTAGATGCACTATTGTAAAGTGGCTGTTCCACTGGATGTCATAAGGTGAATGCACCAATTTGTAAGTCGCTCTGGATAAGAGCGTCTGCTAAATGACTTAAATGTAAAATGTAAATGTAACAAGGATTAAAAAGGATTTGCCAGTAGATTATCGACTTGATTCATGATGCTGACTGCTAGCTAAGATTTTGAAAGTATGATGTTGACATGATCAGTCCAATCAAAGCTACTGTAGATATGTGATTTGAGGTAATTTTATATTTGGCAAATTACCTTGAGCCTTCTTGGATGGGTACTTCTAATATAACTCTATAGCAGCACCCAAGGGGCTTGAATTTTCTAGCTCGACCCTAAGAGTTGATATTGACGTAGGGTCCCAATGTGTGACAGAAAACTGAGCCAATCAAGGGGCCACGCTCTATATTTTCGGCTGGCTTGCCCCGCCACAGAAAGCAATGCGCTAGGCTGAAACATCTGCATTTTGTAGCGGTCTTACTCAAGAAAACAAAAAAAAGAGACCATGTTTGAAATGCGGCTTTATTAATGCTATGATATATATATATTTCTTACATTGTTTGCAAACTGGTATGTGACACGTATTAATGCCAAAATAACATGCAAAACAGGAAAGCTATTTTTTTTTTGCTAAGAATGTGGGGCTCAAAAGAGCTCCACCTGCCCTGAATGACGGGTCGCCAGTGCTCCATTATAACAATCAGAAGTCCTGGTAGGTTTCCCTCACACAGTCAGTGGTTGTGCTGTTGGAGGAATTCTTACCGTTAGCACAGGGGCCATTGCTGCAGCGGTCAATCTTCTTCTCGCAGTTGGAGCCCATGTAGCCGGCAGGACAGCGGCATGAGTAACCACCGGTCACCTGCTGCATGCAGGTGCCACCATTGAAGCAGGGCCCGTCGGCACAGGTCATCGCACTGATCTCACAGTTCTTCCCGTAGAAGCCTTGGGGGCATGTGCAGGTGTAGTCATTCTCCAGATCCTGGAAATATATATGTTAGCGTTTCATAGAGGACAATTAAAGACTTTGAGTAGTAGCCGCAGTTATGGCAGAACTTACATCGCAGCTGCCACCGTTCTTGCAGGGGTTGCTGTCACACTCGTTGGTTTCGATCTCACAATTGTTCCCACTGAAGCCCGGCCTGCATGTACAGGTGTAGCTGCCCTGGCCTGTGTTGGTGCAGGGAGCATCGTTCGTGCAGGGCTTGTGGTTGGTGCAGTAGTTGAGGTCCTGGTTGCAGAACAGTCCTCCCCAGCCCTCTTTACAGTTGCACTGCCACGGCTGGCCACAGGTGCCATGCAAGCAGCCAGGATAGCGGACACACTCCTCACAGAGGGGTCCCTGCCACCCGAGGCGGCACTTGCACTCGTCTGGGGCCTCACAATAACCATGCTTGTCATTGCAGCCAGACGAGCAGATGGCTTTGGAGATGGAGAGAAAATTAGAATGAGTGTGCCCCTTTCGGATCACAAAACAATCCCCTTTCACTGGGCTCAGACACATCAAGTATTTGTTAAGTACTAAACTACGCAGCTGGTAGACACACAAAAGAAACACATGCCATAGTTTTTCATGCAAGGGAGCGCACATTAAGTTCCGACGCGTGTCCCTGTTAAACCATAAACTCAGCTCCATTGTTGGCCCGAACAAAAGATGCAGACAAACTCTATATTTGAATCGACAGAAGCCTAAGTTTCACCAGAAGACGTCGTTGAAATGTCAGAATTAACTATTTCAAGAATTGAAATTACACGCGCTGTGCACATCCAGCACAAATCAGTGGCGCAAAACAGTCATTTATGAGATTTTTAAAAAAGCATTTTACTGATATATATATATATACACACAGAAGTATATTAATCTGAATAACAGCCGGTAAAAAAATAGAATAAGAATTGGCCTCATCATTTAAAAAACGTTCTGTACACTTACATTCTGAGCAATATTCTCCTTTCCAACCCGACAGGCACATTCTGGCGCCCGCGTCATCACAAGTGTAGTGCCCGAAAGGGTCGTCACGGGGACGGCAGTAGTCTGAGCAGCTCTCACCGTGGTAGTGTCCATCACAGACAACGTGGTAAGAATAACGAAGTTCACTTTTCTCTTCAAAATGCACATCCTGTGACCAATCCTCGCCAATGTCTAGTCTTCTACGGGTGGCCAAGCGGCTGATCAAGTTGTTCTGGTTTTCTATTAAAGAGAGAGAGCGACACTAAGTAGATAAAAAATAAAATGCATTCATAAAATCCAATCTTGAGGTAATAGCTTTAAAATATCTATATGTCTAATTAAATGTTACCGCATTTTTATAAATATGTAAAACGTGTTTTATAACTCAAAACGCTTGTGCTGGGAATCACTATTAGAGGAATATCAAAGTCACTTTCCACGGCCTAGAGGGAGTGGGCACTGAAGGCTACCTACCTGTGGACTGTCCGTCGGAGGACTCTGCGTTCCAGGCTTCAACAATAAGCGAGAATGTACCCTTCAATCCACACAGGAAAAATATATACTTTGTCAAAAAGCTGTAAGAGGCGAGATTATATAAAGTGAAAACTCCGCCACCTGGCATTAACCATTAAAGGCCCAGTGCAGTGATTTCCTGTGTTTTAAATATATTTCCATACCATGTTGGAATAATACAGTGAAACTCTGAAAATTATGATAATGCCCTTTTAGTGTAAGAGGTAAAGACTGCCTGAAATATCAGCCTGTTTTGGTGAGATGGAGTTTTGGCCTGCCTGGTGACATCACCAGCTGGTAAATTAGTTCGACAAATAAGAGTGTTCCCTACTCCCAGTCAGTCCTAGCACAATTCTCACTTGCGAAATTGCTCTTTATACTAAGAAGCTAGTTTCATTTCTTTTTGACAAATTCTTTGAAAACAATCACAGTAAGGTACTTAATTGTTACCAGGAAATGATTTGATAGTGAGAAAACCGGCTGCATTGGACCTTGAATTTCCCATCAGCTCTATGGTATATTGAGTATGTTGACAGTAGGCTACTCACCGGCCACTTGAAATGGAAAGGCACTCTGATGGGTTCGCTACTGGAGATGGAGCTCTGGTCAGCACTGAAGATTTCGGTCAGTCCCATGCCATATGTGCATGGGGGCTCAGATGAGATGACATCTTGAGAATGTTTAAGACAGACTCGGAAGAATATCTGGCAGTCCCTAGACCGTTTGCAGACACTTCGGGTACTACTGAAGGAGTGTACTTTCAACTCAAACACACCAGACGACTCGACCTACAAGAATGATGAAGTACATGTTAGTGGGTAAAAAGCGCAATTGCACAGGTTACCAACACGTAACATAACTATGAATATTGCATGTGTACTCACCAGTTTCGTTGATAGCAACGCCAAAAAACACGTGAATAACAAATGAGCCATTGCGGGAATTGTTTCTTCTTCTGCTATGAAAGTATAGCGGACAGCGCCAGATATCCAATAGAGGAAAACTGTCTTGAATCCCAAAACAAGAGAAAAAAAAAATCACGTGCGAAATAGAGCGCACTTCTTGGGAGATTTTTTTGGGGTCTTCAGACAACACTAAATTAATAGAAATTGAGCTCACAACGAAAATAAAATCATTTTGCTCCGCGGAGCAGTTGCACTCTGGACTTCTTTCTACCTTTAGTAACGTGTAGTGGAGCGTGCGCCAGGGATTTTATACCGCCTTCCAGTATCAGAGTGGGGAGGGTGCGGGCGCACTGGAGGGGGAGTGTGTCAAAAGATGTGCAGACTTTGGGGACTGTTTACGATGTGCTTTGTCACCAAATTGGATAGGGTAATATAACGAAATGCAAACCCATTTAAATGTAAGACTCTATGGATGCTTCAACCACAAAGCTGAATGAAAATGTGAAGAAATAGGCTATAGGCCTATACACGTTGAAAGAACTGCGCACATTGACTGCTAAGAGAGCGAACCTAAACTCGTGTGATTGAAAAAACAGACATAGTTTGATCAGACATTGATTTCAATATGTAGTAAATTGAAAGTACTGGACACATGCAATGTTGAATACACTTTACCGATGGGGAAATGTAGGTTTGCTGTGTAAGCAGGATAGGGTCAACATTTGATTGGCCCCAGAATTGTAATTGTTTTGACGCGTGTCCTCATGCCAGCAAACTTGAGGGAGATATTTTATTGTGCCATCGAAAGATTCGGAGGTGTAGTACTGAAGGAGTGGGGGGTCATGACTCCAGCTGTATTATAATCAACGGCACCTGGCTATGCATCCCACCTTCTCCTTCCATAGGCTGGCTACACTACGTCTTCGTTGCGTAATAATCAGGTAATAAGCACCCAATGTCAGAAGGGCAATGTTAATAATTTCCATAGGTAGGCACTTTCACTGTCTAATAGCAATGTTTTTGACTGGACATATGAGGTAGCCTATCCTACACAACAGCACAGCTAATGAAAGGACCCAGGCAAATCAGCCAGATATCATGCTGCTCGGGTCCAGGCAGAGTAAGCAGCCTACAATCATGACAGATTAACCAATCCATTCCACTTTTGTTGAATTAAAATGTTGGCCTATAAAGACCGATACAATTAGGCCTACGCGCGTGCATGCAGGCAGGAGATGCGCATGATATCGGCCAATATGAATGAACCCTGTACCTCATTAGGTCAGTACAGGTGCATCAAAGCTGGGACACAGCTTCTATCGCAAGGCCATCAGACGGTTAAATAGTCAACACTAGCTGGCCCCTGCCCAGTCCTGAAATGTAGTCATTGTCACTAGATGGCTATCCCCGGTTACTCAACCTTGCACCTTAGAGGCTGCTGCCCTATGTACATAGTCATGGAACACTGGTCCCTTTAAATAATGTTTACACACTGTAAAACAGTTCATATGTATATACTATATTCTAGTCAAGGCCTATCATATTGAATTATTGCTGTGCTTATGCTAGTCCTTCAGATATACTACATATTCTACCCATATACTGTCCCTATGGTCTATACAGCCACCCCACATATATACACATACAGTGCAGTCGGGAAGTATTCAGACCCCTTGACATTTCCACATTTTGTTACGTTACAGCCATATTCTAAAATAGATTTTTAAATTGCTCCCTCAAATCTACACACAATACCCCATAGTAGTTACTCCCATTCTTATCTGCAGATCCTCTCAAGCTCTGTCAGGTTGGACGGGGAGCGTCGCTACACAACCATTTTCAGGTTTCTCCAGAGATGTTTGATAAGGTACAAGTCCGGACTCTGGCTGGGCCACTCAAGGACATTCAGAGGCTTGTCCCAAAGTCACCCCTGCATTGTCTTAGCTGTGTGCTTAAGGTAGTTGTCCTGTTGGAAGGTGAACCTTCGCCCCAGTCTGAGGTCCTGAGTGCTCTGGAGCAGGTTTTCATCAAGGATCTCTGTACTTTGCTCGGTTCTTCTTTGCCTCGATTTTGACTAGTCTCCCAATCCCTGCTGCTGAAAAAGGGATGGTGCCAGATTTCCTCCAGATGTGATGCTTGGCATTCAGGCCAAATAGTCCAGTCTTGGTTTCATCAAACCAGAGAATATTGTTTCTCATGCTCTGAGAGAGTCTTTAGGTGCCTTTTGGCAAACTCCAAGTGGTCTGTCATGTGCCTTTTACTGAGGAGTGGCTTCCGTCTGGCCACTCTACCATAAAAGGCCTAATTGGTGGAGATTTGCAAAGATTATGGTCCTTCTGGAAGGTTCTCCCATCTCCACAGAGGAACTCTGGAGCTCTGTTAGAGTGACCATTGAATTCTTGGTCACCTCCCTGACCAAGGCTCTTCTCCCCTGATTGCTCCGTTTGGCTAGGGGGCCAGGTCTAGGAAGAGTCTTGGTGGTTCTAAACTTCTTCCATTTAAAGAATGATGAAGGCCACTGTTTTCTCAGCGACCTTCAATGCTGCAGAAATGTTTTGGTACCCTTCCCCAGATCTGTGACTCGACACAATCCTGTCTCAGAGCTCTACGGGGAATTCCTTCAACCTCTTGGCTTGGTTTTTGTTCTGACATGCACTGTCAACTGTGGGACCTCATATAGACAGGTGTGTGCCTTTCCAAATAATTTCCAATCAATTGAATGTACCACAGGTGGACTACAATCGAGTTGTAGAAACATCTCAAGGATGATCAATGGAAACAGGATGCACCCGAGCTCAATTTCAATTCTCATATAGCAAAGGGTCTGAAAATAAGATCTGTTCATTTATGTGCCACGTTTTCTAAAAAACTATTTTTGCTTTGTTATTATGAGGTTATTGTGTGAAGGTATTGATGAAGGATAAAATATACTCAATCAATTTTAGAATAAGGCTGTAACTTCAAATGTGGAAAAAGTCAAAAGGTCTGAATACTTTCCTAATGCACTGTTGTATGTAACCAATAAAATGTGATTTGATTTCTACTCCACATAGTAGGTAGGCCTATAGAATCTGTGTTATACCGTTTTTGCTAGGCATATATTTTAAACCTTTATTTAACTATGAAAGTCATTTAAAGAACAAATTCTTATTTTCAATGAAGGCCTAGTGGGTTGTTCAGGGGCCTTGATCAGGGGCAGAACGACAGATTTTTACCTTGCCACCTCGGGGATTCGATCCTGCAATCTTTCAGTTACGAGTCCAACGCTCTAACCACTAGGCCACCCGCCGCCCCTATCTGTTTACGCATCTCCGTAATGGTGCGGGTGGCCCTCAAGTGGCTTCCAGTTAAGTGGAGTGTGTCCGCCATATGCTCTCTGTGATAACATGAACAGTTCCCCACTCGGTCGTTCTATCCAAACCT
Source organism: Oncorhynchus keta (assembly GCF_023373465.1). NCBI lineage: Eukaryota > Metazoa > Chordata > Actinopteri > Salmoniformes > Salmonidae > Oncorhynchus > Oncorhynchus keta. The sequence continues at coordinate 9,541,889 of NC_068438.1, read as the reverse complement.
CTGAATGTAGGCTATTGCAATGGAATAACTACCTAAATACATCAGACGAGGGGAGTGTAGTTTAATATCATTAGCGTAGAACATTTCCTTATTCATGCAGTGTTACAATAAGAATTTAAATGCGTAATTAAAAACGTAAAAGGAAGAACAAGAACCATAAATTCCATACAACAGCGACATTCTCTGTAGCCTACAATCTAATGTTTTAATGGGGCGCGTGTGTCAGTAGACTGGGTGTGCTTGCTGTTGCGGGGGTCTACAGGGACAATGGGTACATTTGCAAACTGTTCCTCATCCTTTGCGCTCATCTATTGTAATTCTAATGAGGGCAGCGCGTGCCTCCGCTGGTCCTGACTACCCCTGGCACGCTTCCGCTGAAGCGCGTCACAAAAAAAAAAAAAAGAAAAAGGTAAAATAAAATTTACAAATTAAAAAAAAAATCATTATTTTGTTGGATAGTTATCCGGACCGGGTGCTTTCGCGGATTGAGTTCCAACTCGGGACATAGGACAAATAAATATGAAGTGCTCTCTGTAACCAATAAAAGTTACCATCATGCGTATCCACAACCGGACGGAACGCAATCCTTGTACGAGATTGATTTAACCAAAACAACAATGCAAGTTGTGAGGTTTTAATACGACAGCATGTTGTGGTATGACACGTTTGATAGGATATGAATGGCAACAATTACCTTTTTATTAAGTCCATGGCACTAAGCCTTCTATCCAAAACCACATTGAAGTCAATGAAAGCAGATAATTGCCTGAAATAATGACAAAATGTAACATCATAAGAACATGTTGTTTTGCGTATTTACGCTCTCATGGGACCTGTAGCCAAATGCGTAAACGAAAAATACGGAACACTAAAGTCGGAAAAATTACGAAAAATACTACTCATTGATTTTGTTGCAGAGCATGCGGCGCGGAAGCATGGTATTATGCAGTGCTTGACTTTATTTATTTATTTAACCTTTATTTAACCAGGTAGGCAAGTTGAGAACAAGTTCTCATTTACAATTGCGACCTGGCCAAGATAAAGCAAAGCAGTTCGACAGATACAACGACACAGAGTTACACATGGAGTAAAACAAACATACAGTCAATAATACAGTATAAACAAGTCTATATACAATGTGAGCAAATGAGGTGAGAAGGGAGGTAAAGGCAAAAAAGGCCATGGTGGCAAAGTAAATACAATATAGCAAGTAAAACACTGGAATTGTAGTTTTGCAATTGAAGAATGTGCAAAGTAGAAATAAAAATAATGGGGTGCAAAGGAGCAAAATAAATTAATACATTAAATACAGTTGGGAAAGAGGTAGTTGTTTGGGCTAAATTATAGGTAGGCTATGTACAGGTGCAGTAATCTGTGAGCTGCTCTGACAGTTGGTGCTTAAAGCTAGTGAGGGAGATAAGTGTTTCCAGTTTCAGAGATTTTTGTAGTTCGTTCCAGTCATTGGCAGCAGAGAACAGGAAGGAGAGGCGGCCAAAGAAATAATTGGTTTTGGGGGTTACCATATACCTGCTGGAGCGTGTGCTACAGGTGGGAGATGCTATGGTGACCAGCGAGCTGATATAAGGGGGGACTTTACCTAGCAGGGTCTTGTAGATGACATGGAGCCAGTGGGTTTGGCGACGAGTATGAAGCGAGGGCCAGCCAACGAGAGCGTACAGGTCGCAATGGTGGGTAGTATATGGGGCTTTGGTGACAAAACGGATTGCACTGTGATAGACTGCATCCAATTTGTTGAGTAGGGGATTGGAGGCTATTTTGTAAATGACATCGCCAAAGTCGAGGATTGGTAGGATGGTCAGTTTTACAAGGGTATGTTTGGCAGCATGAGTGGGCCGGAGCTGTCCGGCATTTCTAATTTTAGGGGTTGAGTACTGGCTCTTCTATAAAAACAAAGTAGCCTATCGCTGACCTAGAGTCACACACAGGCAAAAAAGGTTGACCAAAGCGGAATGAAGGCGAGATTTTCATTGAATAGCAATGGAGGGTGGACATTCATTTCCTGATTCAGCTTTGTTGAAGTTTATTCGCCGCTTGTCTCTGAATCTGTGACTGACTGACTAACTAACTATAGGCTGTTCGAGATAGTGCACATTGAAAATGTTCCAGTCTGA